>NC_133476.1:14343539-14586708 GCF_025370935.1 Choristoneura fumiferana | reverse complement strand
AGCTATTTATGCGTGATGTTCCGCACTAGTTCTGTTCGTGTCAAGAAGCTTTGTAACAGGGCAGCAGCGGTACAATCGACAAAATATTTCTCTCCGGAATCACGACGGGCAGACTGTATAAATGGAGTGCCTCACTTACCAAACTTCGGAGGATGGCAACTAAGGTGCTCCACCACAATTACCGCTTGCGTAACCCTGGGAAAAATATTTTCTCCGTGAATCTAACGTGTAAGTAATTCTAATTACAATGGTTTGTCTTATAACATAGGGTAACTTTACTGGTTTCAAATATTACTTCGTGAGTCGGGGTGTGAGGTCTTAATTTTAACATGCTGGTCGGTATACTGGACTCTGGATAAGTAGTAAGGGTTGCTTTTGCATTAGGACTCTGTCGGTACTCTAACGTGAAATACTTTCCTTTTTTTAAATAAAAAAACTGTAATATTAATCTACTCGAATTTAAATAACAAAAATAAATACACTAGTAACCGCTATCCGGTAGATACTAGGAACTCCTAAAAAACTAAAACACAATAGTTGTCGTCTAAATATAGAATACACAAGTTTCTAACACACAATAATACAGCAAAATACTAATTCAAATATTGGTCTTTTGTATTATTACAATACTATTAACTAGGACAAAAGTGGAGTAGGTAAATATAAGAAATAAGTACTCGATAATGGGCTACAATGGAGTAGAGCTACGATTATATTGTTATAGAAATAAAGTGAATGATTATTTAACTAATAGTTGTCAATTGTAATATTACCATTACTTAATGAGCACTACTTTAGTACTTTAGTATGGTACTCTATAGATTCTGATATTGACCTGCAAAAGATTAGTATCATTAACGTGAGTACATTCTAGTTTATTCCACATCCGCACACAAATTGACGTTTTACGGCACCAATAAAATATAACAATGCGTAAAATGTTTTCATTTTGTAATAAACCGTATTTATGTCGTTCTCGTTCACCTTGAAACTGTTTCAGGGTAGACTGGCGAGCATGGAATCGCTTAAAAGCACATTGTAAGTCAAACAAACAAGCATTGTGGGGGGGCAACGCATCGCTCGGCGCGGGCGCGGCGTCCGGCGCGACTCGGCAGCTCCGCGGCTACTCATTGAGCGCTCGCCAATTGAAATAATGGCCTCGAATGCAGATGATTACTGACCCATTCATTGAAAACTAGCTGTTAGCATCCCGCTGCGTTTGCGATTTATACCATTACACCACGATACTACGTTTTCTATTAAGAATTAAGTTAACGCTAAACACTCCGCTGCGGTTGATATGTGTGTTACTCAATACGACGATATACTAATTTATATAATTTACATTACATTATTGTGCTGTGTTTTAATGGGTTGCGAACGGAAATAACCAACAAACAGATTATCGTAGTCTGATAAATAGATCACATGCATTTAGGTAAGTACCTATTTATGCCACTTCACAATAGTTGTATAGGTACCTATTTAAATCAGCTAAGCGAGTTTGTCGGAGATCATCAGACGGCAAGTATCTACAGCGTTTCAGCTTGGGTCATGTTTCCGATGTTTCTTGTCTCATAGTTAACAATAATATTTGCATATTAATCACAGCAGTATACCGAATGCAAAGCCTGGTGCGAGCTGGCGGTCGTGCTAACGGGTCGCAGCTTGTAATTTGCCGGAAATGTAAATTTTCTCTCCGAACCATGTTCTGTCACAAAACTAGTTAGCGGTTAATAAAGAAAAGCTATTGGTCGTTCTTCAAAAAATTACATATTAGTAGTAGATAATAAACTAAATTGTAATAACGGCGATAAACTAGTCTGCAGCACTTGAACTTTGCTTTACCACGTTCAGTTTATATCCTACGTTAATGTCAAATGCATTCGCATTTAATTACTTTTATGACAAATTTTGTGTGTCATTAGACTATGTAATATAATAACATTCAGTCAGCGTCATGGACTAATGATTTACGGACTAACTTTAGTCGTAAGCGAGATTTACAGTACAGTGTCATACAAACAGCTATTTTTGAACCGGTCGGTCTCTCTTCACACTTTAATAATAGACGGGAAATGTTACAGATATTTCGATGGCTAGCTTCAAAGTTTCTATGAAATGTAACCTTAGTTTAGATTCGATTATTGACTTCATTCGTGGTGCAAAACCATTTTTCCTTTGTGTTGGGAGCGCCACTCATTCGTATTTACAAGAAGAAGCTTCGGAGAAATGGGGTAGGCAGAGCACACGAAACGTTACCGCTTCGGAGCCACTTATACTTATAGTTAGTATTTAAGTACCTGCCTATAATTACAAATTTCATGTGAAGAATATGATTATGTTTTTTGATTACGCTTTCACGTTTATACATAGTATTCAATCAATCGTGATGAAAGTTGGTATGGCGTTAGTTTGAGACTCTGAGAAGAACATATAGTATAGTTTTATTGAGGAAAATTTGTATTTATGCGTTCACGAAGCGAAAACGGCTACTATAGTATATACCTAGTTTGAGAAAACAATGGCATTTCTTGTAAGCTTTAACACTTAAATAATAATATCTGTGCGAAAATATCTGCAAAATTATTTATACTGCGTGAGTTTTTCGTTGCGTTTTACGAAATTTCACATATATGTGATTGCCGTCGAAGCTTTAATTCCTTTAAAAATTGGCACGACACAGTCTTTACAAAATTAAAGTCAGCACGGAGTGAATGGACTCAGTGTGCATTTTTATTTTTGCGTACGTCCGCAAGCACGTGCCAACAAACTAGCACCACCAAACTCCTGACGATATACTACTGAACGATAAGAATGTCAATAATTACAGCTTGTTAGGGTTTTCTAAAGAAACGTTATGGATTAGAACTGAAATAAACTTGACGTGAACGTAAGAAACATTCGCTAAGATTAAATGGTATCGTTTGAACCGACGTTTTCTACGATTATAGCGTTCTCGGGGAGCCATTAGGTTCGCGTAAACATGTGTTACGTAATGAAGTTCAATGACGTGACACGTAGTTGCCTTGATCTGATCGAGTATCGGTTCCTAAGTGGATTAGTGCAGCGGGCGATCGCAGGCCACTGCGCGTCGTAGGCACTGGCAGAGGTCGCGGAGTCGCGCAGTTTGCAAAGGGCGCGGGCGCAGAGGCGGGGGACTAGACGACGGACTGAGGTCATTGCATACAACCTCTACACTATGTCAATAGATTTTCTTGAATGATCTAATCTTCATTTCGTATCAAATAGGATTGGGGTTATCAAGGTTTTGCAAACATTAAACATACCTATTCTCAGGGCATATGATGCACGGAATAAAACTTGCATCGTAACTAATATTATACCTAAATGGAGACGTGAGTGTGAGGTTTATTCATTCGTTTGTTTTTGTTGCGATTTTACGTTGAAATTAGGTACTACTGAATGTGGTGCAATTGGGATAATCTGAGACACAGATAATTGAAGGAAAACTTTTTTTCCGGAAAATCAGGTAATTCCAGAGCACGATAAATGGATTCTTTCTCTGACGATGTCGCAAACAAAACAGCTACTTAAACATAAACTAAAGCTACCTCAACATAAGACATAGCTTATTTTGTTAGCGAATTCAAGTAGCAATCAAATTTAATTAGCAATGTACGAGATAGAATTACGTAGAGAATGGGACATAAAACATAAATAAGTAGTTGCAACATGCATTTCAACCTCGGCTGCCTGTGACATGCGTTGCACGCGTGCGTGCGCCCAGTGGGCACGGGTCGGTCGAGCGACTGCTGCGAACTATTCTACATGAATGACTGGATTGTAGTCACATTGTACTGAACCATAGCTCATTAGGCACTAGACCTACCGCCGGCAAGTAGCGAGATGCGGGTGTTTTTTATTATGTAATTGTTATCGCTTTTATCGCCGCGCGACTAATTTTTCATACTAAGAACACTCGCTTCTCGCTACTTGCCGTCAGTGGGACTAGTCTCTTAGAATCGATTGGCAGCAATAAAGAAAACTAGTTTCAGCAGTAGGTTGCAGCAATTAAAGAAAAACTAAATTCATTTCAGCAGTAGGTTTGCTTTTGTAGATGAAAAATGAAAAGTGCGTACTTGAATGTAAATCTTGAGCAGTTGAAAAAACATTACAATTATTAAAACTAAATTAAATCATCATTTAACATACCCCATGAAAATATTTACGTCTGAAGTCCCACTGCACGGACACAGGAGTGATTTAGAATATATAAAAGGGCTCTATAGATCCATTCGTGCAGTTTCCACAGATAAAAAAAAATACAACAAAGTTTTTTTCTGGTGCACCGGACTGTATTGTACCACCATTTCTTCATAAAGGTTCCAGCTAAGCAATGGCATGGTTATTGTGATTGTGATAATAATAGGGATGTTGACTCCACCAATCAACATGATGTATTTTTTATGAGCTGTTTGTCAAAACACAATTCTCCCATACTTAGAGTTTGAATGGAAATATAACCGAGTGCAACTTCTGATGTGTGGTTGTTATTAGGTAAAGAAAATAAAAAATTACAACATTTTTTTTCTGTCACTGTTTGTTCGCCAAAGCTCAATCAACTAGGGATGTTGACTAACTTATTTTTTTTGTCAAAGCAACAAGAAATCTAATTTTGCAGTTAATCAAAAATTTATCTGGTTTTCAGGGCTACAATAAAGCATTTTTTTGCTGGAGTCGTGCCTTCGAATTATTTTTTAATGGTGTCAACATCCCTATTGGTAGCATGCTCGGCACGGATAGCCCAGAGATGCGGGTTAAAATCTGTAAGTCTAAAACGTAGAAGTCGTTTATCACAACGTAATTTAAGAGCAACGTAATATAATTCTTAAATTATGGCCACTTCAACGTTGAAAAGCGGGTAGTTTCTATACGGCTTCTTTATGGAGCTTAAATCAAATAGAAATACTTTTGTATTACTGCTATAATATTTACAATAAACAGAGTAGCGACTAGTCTTTTTGGATAGTCCAATTGTACAATTTCATTAAATAAAATCAAATGTATTTTTAGAGTTCTGTAGTCCTACAAGGAATCGTTATTTTTCATTTTTTCGTTTTCATTTATAGTTTGTCATGTCCGTCCGTCCATCCATAACACAACTTAGGGACTGCTAAATAGTACTAGAAGCCTATAATTTTGCATGAGTACAAATATGTAAACATACGCCGAAAAGTTGGTAAAATGAAATGTGAAAATAAAATTTGTGTATCTCCCCCAAACGTAAAGTGGGATGTTTTTTTTTCTTGTCTTAATTTAAAACGTCAGGTCACGTTGGATAAGCTGTTTTCTCGTCTTAATAAATATCGGTATCGTTGAATAGCTCTTTCAAAAACATTTTAAGTTTGTTAAGACAATTTTATCTATTTACTGATTTGTTTGCAAAACGTTGGGCTTTGAAGTGTTAATTTTTGCAAAGGCAATTATCACCCACTTCCCCCTAAGCTAAACCATTGGTTTGGCACATCTGAAAAAATACGACGGTAGAATATAAAATAATGAATTTAAAAGGACAATTCAGAATCTAGTACGCTTTACAAATTAACAAGTAATAGTCCATCAAAACTTAATATTAAGCTTATTTTGGTATGGGACCCTACACTGCGCATGGCCAAATACGCACTTGGCCAGTTTTTTTTAATAAAAGCGCCTTAGCTCTCCAATAAACTCAGATCGAAAGCCTTATTTTAGTGCTATCTCGCTCAAGAGGGAGCAATTTCTATGCCTAAACAAATATTTGGCGTTGCCTCTAGAAACTTTCGTAAACGGCGGATTGTTGGCCCCGACGCTTAGTGTACCTAATAACACCCCAGCCCCAAAAACATAAGCGTACTATCCACAAATTCCAGAACAATATGTATTGAAAATCATTTTAGTCCCAGTGCAATCTAAGTGTCCCTCTTATGCAAATTAAACGCTGCATAATTAGCTGAGTAAGCAGACTGCGGGTCAAAAAGATTTTACATTTAAGATACTTTTCTGGGTATTACCTGCAGCAATTAAATAACAAAAGTTCTGTTGATAATTATTAAAATAGGAGAAGATTTTAATTGAAATCAATAACTTAATGTCCTAAAAACGGTTCTAAATGTAAATACTCGTACTTTTATTGCACTAGGAAAACTGTTGCAATAATATAGCAACTATTAAGGTACATTATCGGTGCAATGAAGACAGCACACAAAGTCGAATCTAAATAAGCACTTACTAATAGTTTTACGACATTTATGTTAAATTATGTCAAACGTAGAGCGGGTAAACATATTTCGCTGCATTCTTGATGTTATCTTGACACCGAGACATGTGTTTTGGCTTCCGTCCAAGCACTTTCTCTTAAATCACTGAATTATTTCATTAAACTGCAAGTTACCCGCCGTTTGAGAAGAGAAGCTACTACACTACTATGTGTTCCCTATAAAATGAAGTATCGATTAGATTTACCTATAAAAATTTAGTGACGATATTTGTGTTTGATAGTGCACTTCGTCCAGACACGAGTTAAGCTGTACTTTATAGAAAACGTCGTAAAATCAAAATTGTTAGTAATTTTGTTGGTGATAGAGGTTGGTGGGGGTACGCAAGCGCCTGAGAGCGATCCATTAGGGCTCTGGAAGTACGGGGCCGCCATTAATTGTGGCGGGAGCACGTCTCTCGGAGTGACACCCTCGACTCTACCTGGAACAATACGCTTTTTCTCAGCTCCACGTCGATATTTTCAGAATCGGCGATTGTAAGTAGCAGCTCAATCACACGGCTCCGGGCTAATTTACGATGTTCGTTTATTTATTTTAGAATTAGAATACACCGGCAACGAATTCGTTAAAGCGCTTTTGAGTTTTGACAAACCGAAAGTTTTACGCGAGACAACTGTTCACTGTTAGAGAATTAATTTGAGTTATAAACGATTTAGAAGAAAAACAAATTGAATCCAAAAAATATTGATGTGTCCATCAACAGATTGGTCGATGTCGTCTCTGACGCGTGGCCTGTGACATTCGAAGTTGTTTTTATGAGTCGACGACTATCAGTAAGAGGAGCCCGACGGAATGCAGAAGTAATTACTTACGCCCGCATCAAACTTAACAACGCTCAAATTAAATATTGCGTGATATAACTGATATATGAACGCTTTAACGAACTTCCTCGTCAAAATGATATAGGTAGTAGCTATAGCTAGTAGCTACCACAAAGTCACATACAATTAACCATTCCTACTTGCTATTGCCATGTAGGTTTATACCTACCACGAAACATCTTACTTATATCACAAACGCGAAATTATATAGACACTGCACGGATTTAGCTGAAATTTGGCATAAAAATAGTTAATAACCTGGATTAACATAATAATATAAGAAATTTCATAGGTCAAGCGAAATAAGGGTGAATGACTTCTTTGCAGAAAAAGGCTCGGGCTACCATTACGAGTAGTGTTATACAAAAATATTTCCAATACATATTTGAAATTATCTCGAGGTAAAATTATCTTATAAATAGATCAGCGCTATCGTCACTGTTTTCCTATCGTTTCAAGGCCAGCAGATACGGAACAAGCACGATTCATACCTAAATAAAAACCGGCCAAGAGCGCGTCGGACACGCCCAAAATAGGGTTCCGGAGCCATTACGAAGAAATTAAGTAATGTTTTTCTAAGGATTTCGTATTTTATACGGAATTTTCCAAGTTTAGGTATATTTTATACCTTAGGCTGCTATTTACTCTTAAACTACTAATAATTCTCAAGCAAACTTAGCTGTTATAGTTTTCCTTGAAAGTTTTATGTATTTACTACCATCCTGAATTTTTTCCAATTTTTCCACCCACCGGTTTAGATTTTAGAGGGGGGAAAGCTCGGTTTTCATGATTTGCACTTTAAAGTTTAATATTTCGTAAACAAATCACTGAATTGAAAAATCGTCGTAGCAAACCCCTAAATTATCCACGATACCCCAATATAGGGTTAGATGAGAAAAAAAATCACCCCCACTTTACGTCTATGGGAGGTACCCTAAAAAAAATTTTTTTTTAATTTTTTTATTGTACCATTTTGTCGGCATAGTTTACATATATATCCGTGCAAAATTACAGCTTTCTAGCATTGATAGTGCCTGAGCAAAGCCGCGGACGGACGGACAGACAGACAGACATGGCGAAGCTATAAGCGTTCCGTTTTTGCCATTTTGGCTCCGGAACCCTAAAAATTGGAACGAGCTAACAGATGCGTTTGTCTCCAGAAATCATATTATTTTTGGTCGAAAGAACAAATTAAATATACGAAGGCAATAACCCTCAACAAACGCGAGAGTAATATTTTCTATTGGGGTAATTTTCCTACTACATGATACTAAAAGAGATTGCGAAAAAACTACGATATACCTACTAGTGGAATATGTCTGTCGGCGCCGACTCGTAATGTACATTTTTATCCCTCACACACAACTCAGCGAGACGGCCGAGAAGTCAATAAAATCCTGCTTAGCATTTCTTATTTACAAAACAATCTAAGGCCATAGAAAATGACGCATATATCTCGAACGAGATTTTCCTTCTCCGTATGATAATTCGTCGGCCGCGGTCACGAATGTGTGAATCCACTCAGCCAGATGTGCTCGCCGGAATAATGTTTCCAAAATGAATAAACTATCCTTACATATCAAAAGTCGATGTCATTATGGTTATGTTATCGAGTGTAAGCTTTAATATGTCGACGGTGAGTTTTGTGCGATTTAGGTAAGTACCTCAGGTACCTTCTTAATCATTATCTTCTTTTAACTTAACATTCGTTGTCATTATCTTATTTATTTTTTATAGAAAAGTATATTTATTTAAATACAAATATCCTGAGCTTAAAGTTTGATATAGGATAAAAAAAACTAAAATAGATGACTTAAATCAGTACCCTTAGGTTTCGAAGATGCTGGCAGCGGTTCCTCTCTGAATTGCTAAATTATAGTCACATTGTCATTTACTTACATAGCGCAAGTCGATAATAGTTTAGTGCTTTGAATAATTAACTAAACGTATTCATGATGCAAAAAAAAACATTTTTCACAAACGCTTGATAAGCTTTTTGTTAGAATTTTTGTCACTTTGACATTACTTATTACAGGATACCCAAAATGCACTTTGATACGAGTATTCGCTGGGTGCGAAGTAGGTACTAGGTGGGGGTAATGAAATCTATCGCAGCGCTCATAGTGGCCAAAAGTAGAAATAATGTAGGCTCTGTCATTCGTCATATCTGTCATTAACAAAGCAATTTTTGAGACTTAACGTGGACTTAACTGCCTAATTTTTAGTAATAGATGTTTGTCTTATGATGCAAGCTTGAATTATTGAACACTGTCCCTGTTTTGTTCTTAATTCCTCTAGGTCCCGGACGTGTCCAGCAGATATACGATCAATTTTTCTTTTGAAACGGTTTGTAGTTGAAATACTCAGAAACCCGGTCTTCATAATGATACTCATTTCGATCTAAAAAAAGGATATTTGATTTATTATCAAGAACAATTATATAATGTTTACTATTATTCAAAGAAATCATTTTTAGGGTTCTGTAGCCAAAATGGCAGAAACTGAACCCTTATAGTTTCGTCATGTCTGTCTGTCTGTCAGGGACTATAAATGCTAGAAAGCTGTAATTTTTCACAAATATATATGTTAATTATGCCGGCCAAATGGTACAATTTTTTTTTATATAGTAAGTACCTCCCATAGACGTAAAGTGGAAGTGGTTTTTTTCTCATCCAACCTTCAATTAATTAACCTTCATTAAAATCGAGCGTCCCCCCCCTCTAAAATCTAACACGGTGGATGGAAAAATTTGAAAAAATCAGGATCTTAGTAAGTACCTATATCAAACGTACAAGGAAAACTAATATAACGGTTAAGTTTTCTTGATAATTATTATTACTTTAAGAGTAAATAGCAGCCTTAGGTATAAAATATACCTAAACTTGGAATATTCCGTACAAAATACGAAATTTAATTGAAATAATTGAAATTGTCTACCTGAATTTTTCTATTTTTGTAATGTCTCTCTGTACGGCTTTTGGTGATCAATGAAGAATATTTGTATTGTATTGTTAAATACGAAATAAAAAATATTTTTTTCGTCATTACGAACACCCATAGGTACCCATTGGTACGGAACCCTATTTCGGGCGTGTCCGACACGCTCTTGGCTAGTTTTTATCTTTTAGTTTTATAGTAAAAGTACAACTAAACATGAAGTAAACAAACCCTAACATAACCAAAATAAGACACTATTTGAATAAATTTTACTTGTACCTCATTTATTTTTAATTACCAAAAATGAATTCATAACCCTTCGTGCACACAAAACACGGTACACAGTAAATTTGTGATATTATTGATTTTTGTCACAATGTCGCGGTAAAATTTCAAAACGTCAGAGCCTCAGACCCAACAAAGTTGCGGACGCTATGTGGCGCTGATGTCGTGCACAGAGCCAATAACAAGTCCGTGACTTTTTATGATAACAGCGTGTTTATTCACGTAGCAATAGAAACATTAGTAACCTATACTCTACATATTAAATTTTGAAGCCACTTTATCTAGTTAATTAACTATGTGTTATGTCAATTAAGTTTTTCAAGTACGTCGGAGTAAATTTGGTAAGTAAACAAACTTCGTTGGTTAGTAGGAGATGAGATGCATTGTAAAGGCCGATACCATAATAATGGCTAAGTTAAGTGTTGCTTATTGGTTTAACGTACGGACAGCAATGTGTTTGTAAATAAGAGGAACATTGATAGCGATCCTCATGTGGAGCAAGTCAATTATTGGACTGACATGGATAAAGATCGTGCTCATCGGCGTATTTTGTGGATAAAAAGTGATTCGAGTTTGTGCCAACATACCTACTGGTCGCTAACAGAAAAATATTACGTTCCTACAATGGAAAAAAATTGCTATAATTCCTAAAATTGCTAAAAGTGGCTCCGAAGCGGTAACGTTTCGTGTGCTCTGCCTACCCCATTAATACCCCAGTGATGTTTGTGTTGTGTGTTTACAATGGAAAATTTACAGATAGGTATTTTTTTGTTTTTTATTTGCCCGTCCTAACCTACGGAGCTCAGACGTGGTCTTTGACTGAGGCTCAGAAGTCCAGACTCAAGATTTACCAGCGAGCTGTGGAGCGCAGTATTCTAGGTGTTCGGAGATCTGATAGAATTAAAAACACTGACCTGCGCTCCAGAACTCAAATTATCGATGTGGGGATGAAGAGCGCCAAATTAAAATGGGAATGGGCGGGACACGTCTGCCGCATGCATCCGGATCGCTGGGCCAAAGTTATCACCGATGGGTTCCATGCGACGGGCACCGGAGCAGAGGCAGACCTAGGAGGAGATGGTGGGACGATTTGGACCTGTTTCCAGTCAGACTGGCAAGAGTTGGCCAAAAGCAGAGACGAATGGAGGAAAAAAGGGCAGGCTTTTGCCCAGCAGTGGGAGACAATATGAATTAATAAAAATAAAATTCAGGTACATTTGACACGAAAATTAACTGCCTACACTCACAGATGTTAATTTGCGAGAATGGACCTTCAAACAGTTTTTATTTACTGTCTGCAAAATTGTAGCGTTTTCTTCTTTGAATATTGAGCATGTGAAAACTTCTTTTTCTTCTCTTTTAAAATGTGTCAAAGTAAACTCTCTTTGAGAGGGCCCTTGTACGGTGATTGTAGTTTTAGCAACTTGATAGTAAAATTCCAGAAACCAGGTGGAGAAAACTTGCGCATTAAAAAATGTCAAACAAGAGAGCAATATAGAAGTTTGTGATCACTGTTCACTGTTAAGGTTAATTGCCGCATAAAACACTATCAAAATTATACTTCAACTAGCCGAAGAAACAGAAATAGCTAAATTAGATATTGTCTACATCCGCCATGTTCGAATGCTACAAATCGAATCTCTGTTTAAAAAAAGCAATACAAACGTTGTCATTTGAAATCTAATCTACCCACATTTTTTTTTCGTAATTATCAAATACCTACTCTCAATCTTTTTCTTATATATTGTTTTCTAATTTTATATATAGGAATGTAATATTTTTATACGTAATAAGAAATATCCAACTGTCGATTATCATTAATAATGACTCATTATCTTAATTAGTACCTACCTAGGCCCTAAGTTTAACCCATCCTTTCCTTATTATAAATTACGTCATATTACTTACTGTACCTACTTGTTTAGGTAAATAACTCGTATAGTTAATAATAATGTTAAATTCGTCGGTTCAATCTAATTCGTCTCAAATGACGAGTTATTTACGTACCTAATGTAGGTACTACAAAACAAGAATATTCAACACAGGAATCTTCCATTCCTTATCGTATATTATCCGCGGGAGAGAATTCAGCATGTCAGCGACAAAAAACAAATGTGTTAATTAACCCCAAACGACTTTTTAGTTGAGTGAAGTTTCTCTATTTCACCGATTTCACGTTACATTGTGACCAAAATATTAAAAAAGGCACGAGCAGAGTAGGGTTCTGACTAAGGAAATATGTGGTCATGTTCATTATTAAGTTTTGGCCGACTATCAATCGTTAACTTGTAAACCCTATGCTGTGATAGATGTCTCTTTAAATTCGCAATCTATGTAAGTAGGTATAGGTAGGTATATAGGTCTTTTTTAAGCCAATAGTTAGTTAGTAGAGGGCAGAGGGACACTAGACTCGAACAAATTAGATAAGATAAGAAAATACTTTATTTTTCAAAAAAAAAACGAAAAAAGTTCTTAGCAAACCAAAAATATTTTTAAAACACCTATCCTACGATACCCCACAGTAGGTATGGTTTAGATGGACAAAAACATTAAATGTGTAGGGAGGTAGAGGTACCATGTTTTTTTTTTATTTTATCTTACGGATCTGTCCGCGAGATTAATGTGCCGAGTGATGCCAAAAATTACGGTTTTCTATCATTAACAACTTAGTTTCTAAGTTAAGCATCACAAGTTATTAGTCATTTAGTTAGTCATTAGTAAGATTTGCATCGCAAATCTGTCACGATTCCTTGTTAGGACTAAGGAATCCTAAAAACTACATAACTCCTTACCCTAGCTTCACGCCGCTATCAATTATCAAGTCGTTTCAAGATGCCCGCTCTCCATAACAGCTAGTTTAATTGCGCCGTAATTCATACAAAGGCGGAGTGTGATTTACACCTTGCTGCTCAGATTGTAGAGTTCACTATTTTACGTAACAACGGGTAAGATACGAGGTTTTACGTAGAACAGCGGCGCGGTGGCACAGTGGAGTCGTGTGCGACAGATGAGTAATGACAACAACGCAATGGCGTGCGTCGTCTGAGGGCCTACTCCGATATTCGAAAATCGAAGTTCGTATCGCACCGTCCCTCTCACTCTCGTATTAAATAGTATAAGTGTCAGAGGGACGGGACGACACGAACTTCGATTTTCGAATTTCGTAGTAACCCCGCTGCGCCGAATGTCACCAGATGTGCTACCGTGATGCACAAATTGCAACGGCTATGCAATCGAAGGAGAAATGTTGTAAGCAATCAAAGATTGCGAGTGAAATTAAACAAAAATTAACTTGAACGGAATTTTAATAAAAAATTGACAAATTAATAAAGTTGAAGTGGTAACGTAGGTAGTCGTTTAACCAATGGCCTCTCAAGCAGAGGGTTCACGCCCGGGCTTATATTTTTTGGAATTAATGTGCGAAATATATTTATTATTTGAAACTAGATTTGCCCGCGGCTTCATCCGCGTGGAATTCGGTTATCGCGCTCTGTTTCCTCGGGAACTGTGCATTTTTCCGGGATAAAAAGTAGCCTATGTCACTCTCTGGCCCATAATCTATCTCTATGCCAAAAAATCACGTCGATCCGTCGCTCCGTTTAGACGTGAAAGACAGACAAACATACAAACATACACACTTTCGCATTTTTAGTATGGATTTAGGTACTAGTAGCTTTACGGTGAAGGAAAGCATGATAAGGAAATCTGACCACACCTAAGACCTTTGGCCTCACCTGCTCTTAGCATCAGGTGAGATAGGGGTCAATCACGGTCAGTTTTATAATAATAATAAGCCATTTATTCCGGACAGAATCCAATAAAATCAATCCGCACTTCAGCGTAGCCCCAAGCCCCTCTCTTTTTGAGACTAGGTCTGTGCTCAGCAGTGAGAAGTATAAGCTAGAGATGATGATTATGTCCTTATATTACGTACAGAAACAGCAATAGTACTGAAAACTATCAAATCCGTTTACAAGTTCATTTAGCCATCTACTTTAAAATTGTTTTCTATATTCGACTGCGCACTATATTTATAACTACTTCGTTATCGTTGGTAACCTCACATTTACCAAATATTACCTATCTAATTTTATCTCAGAGAAATGAGGCAGTGTTTACTTCGGCCGCTGCAGTACTTCAATTATCATTATGTATTTAAGAAACGCAACCAATTCGTCACCCACATATAACTAGTGCCATCAAAGAAGACGCGTGATTTTGACAAAATTAGACATTAGTAACATTTAATAAGAACCACGGCACGCGTCATCGTGAATGACTCTACCTATATTAAGTTACCTACATTCCATTATGCTGATAAAAATGTCTATAGATCATGGTACACGATCGAGCTCAGCTCCCCATGTTACTAAGCAATACTAAAAATAGTTGCCTATACGGGGAACTCACATTAACCACATGTGCCGTATCAACAAAAATTTCTAAATTGTTCTAGCGCGTTGACTGACATTTCGTCGTCAGTGAGTCAACAGGAGAGGCGCAAAAACTACTTGTTATTTACGAGTAATGAAACGGTAGCAACTCTAGTAGAAGACAAAAGACGGCTGCGCGTACGTCTATATTTTTATGTAAGAGAAATATTAGTTGGCTTAAGGACAAATTAAATACATGGATAAGTGCAAAGCGCTAACAACCGTTATGGCCTTGTCAAACAAACGAACAACAGTTGGTTACATACGGCGAACGCCTCCGTATGCAATAGGATCTACGTTACAAATAACCTATAGTACTTAGCCTCCGAACCAGCCTTGGAGCGCACTAAAAGCAAACAAAATAAACCGCAATCTTGTCGTTTATTGCCTGCTAAAAGTTAGACGCTATGCAGTGATTTATTATTTTTTTCTGTCTTGATTTATGCGAGCTAAAGGAGTGTTCGCACGCGCGCTCGTATGTCTATTTGCGGCCTGGCCGAAATAACCCACAAAACGAAACTTGTTTCCGGTCCCTGTAATAGTCAGCTTGCTCCCAAACTACCGTTTCCAAACATACAGCCACCGCACGCTTTGTAAGGGGATTATGCTACAATTTGCGGTAATGCGGTCGACTCTTCAGTTCACTCGCTACACTCTTTCCTCTTTGACCACTTGCTAAATCTTTTTCCTGTCAGATCAGCCGGTAGCGAAATGGAATAATGGACCCCTATACCGCAGAAAATGTAGGTGTGCTTTGAAGCTTTGTTGGTGCAACGCTATTTTTTGAATCTTACTTTGATATAGATGTTCTTTGCAATGCAGCTCTACATGGTCTGTTGGGTAAAAGTATAAGTTTAAAGTAAATAGTAAGACTGATCGATCATGTCTAGAGTAAAGTTGCATTCCCTTGCAAATAATAAACAATTACTATTAAATAAAACACAAACATCACGCCTGTATTCCCAAATGGGGTAGGCAGAGCACACGAAACGTTACCGCTTCGGAGCCACTTTTAGCTATTTTAGGTTTTAAGTTTGACATAAGCGGTACAATAGTGACAAGTTGCTAGCTTGTCGCTCAGTCCCCTCTTACGACATCCACGAAAGAAATGAAGAAGTGTAATTCTAACCCGACATCACACGGGAGATATTAAAAACTAGAAATAATACGATTGTAAGTAAACTTAGGTACGGTCGGTTCCTTAACTTTTGTATCCACTTTTTCATACTAGTTGCATAGAAAAGTAGATACTTATGTTACGGCACCGAATCAACGTATAAAAATTTACAAGAACTTTTTATATAGTCTATCGCAAGCAATTTTATTCGATCCCTTATCCGTTGAAGTATTTTCAGTTTCAGTAAGGTTGTACAGTTATTCCCCATAACATGCCTATTATGGATGGACAAGGTTTACCGTAAAATAAAAAGAAACACAATCCTTTTTCCTAGGCCACCTGCTGAGCGCTGAATCGGTAAGACCGTTAACGACGTAGTTGAATGTTTTTTCTAGTACGCTGTCAACTTCAGCTGTGAAGTTCTCTGAAGCGATGCTCGTCTCAATAATTTATATTAGAATTTAATACCTAATGAGTTTTTTACCGCGCGGTTAATTTTGGAATTATGACTGACTTAACCTTTGAGGTTTTATTGGTATGTTAGTTAGTACAATTGTTTTGATATTAGAGGAGCTGTGCACTTATATGCTGGAGACTCATATTATTGTGCTGGTAACCCAAGTTTCCATTTGATTGCTGTGAAATTTGCGAGCAAACTGCGTCATCTCGCGAACCTTACTCTGAGTGGAAATTAAATAAGGACAATCCGTTCGTTCTGCATCAGAGATTTGCCTACTGCATTATTCAACGTATGCAAAATCTCTGGTTTAATAATAGATGAAGGCAAAGGTGAATTCTCGCAATCGACGAAGGAATTGAGTTTTGACCCTTTCAGCAACTGAAAGGGGTGCACAATCTTTTGTCTTCGCGGGAATTCAATGACAATTTTCTGCTACTCCAGAATACCTAGCCTGTTTCAACTTTGTCTCCAGTGCTACTTACCTAGTGCTCAAAATATGCATAACTAGCCAGTTACCCGCGACTCCGTCCGCGTAGAATTCGGTTATCGCTATCCCGCGGGAACTATGCCAATTCCCGGGATAAAAACTATCCTGTCCTTCCCCGGGACTCAAACTATTTGTGTACCGAATTTTATTTAAATCGGTTCAGCAGTTTTGAAGTGATGGAGTAACAAACAAACAAACAGACTTACAAACTTTTGGATTTATTATATTAGTGGGATGTAGACCATCCTAAAAGTTTTAATTCATAACTTTCGAAACTACCCCCAAGGTAAATTCTTTAAATAACATATTTCACGTTGTGTTATTTATTTTTTTGGTTATTTATAGTTACTTATAGTACTTTTTGTATGAAGTAGTAGGTACGTAGTATGTAGAACTAAAATGTTGGCTTCGTGTACTATTTATAACGAAAACATCAGAACTTACAAACTTTTAGATAATCAAGTAAATATGTATGTATATTTAAAATAACTGATTCAAAACGGAACGACAAATTTTTGATAGAAAATATTTCTAGCATAGGTACCTATTTTTTTGCACTTATAATAATGACCGCGAGTTTGCGTCACATCCAAATCGTCAGATTATTATATTATAAGAGCTTTTTTTTAGGTTCACTTAACATTCCCTTTGAAAGTCTGACGCGCTCCATTAAGTTTTTTTTTTTTCATTTTCAACCTTTACGTACGACCATCCCCATCATGGAAACAATCAGATAAACATACGTACGTTTTTAAAAATACGTAGGATATGGATGATATCAATATCTGACGCGCTCGCAACAGTCCATGCAACAGTTTTTTTTTACATTTTTGAAAATCTATAGCCTCCTCCCCCCACCGATGAAAAGGTATATATTATATGTCATTTTTTTTTATCACCTAAGCTTCGCAACCCAATAGGTCTCTATGACGCTCGAGTAAATCCCGATTTAGCATCGTGGGCTCCCCGACTATTGTGGCACTGTCGATTGCACTTGTTTGGAAAATGGAAAACAATATGACATCGAAAAATATTGCACAACACCTAAAATATTACGAGTTCTCTCTGTTAGCGAAAAGCAGCCCAAGACTTTATTTTAGAAAATGTTAAACTCAGACGTTACAAACACTAAGGACTTGCAATAAGTAAAAGCTACACTGACTGGCTCACTTACTAAAGAAGTTGAATAGTTAGCAAAAGCATGGAGTTGTATGGAGTAGCGGTTGTATGCATTGGTTGTTCGCACGAACAAACCATCGCATTGAATAATAACCGTAACGTGTTAGCAGTGATCCCGCTCTCATCTGTATTATGTTAAGAACGACCGGCGCACGCGCCGACCTCAAACAATTACGTTCCACTGTTTCTTAGAAAACGCGAGTAAATTTTACGATTGCCTTCCATGCTTCAAAAAAGTCGATAGGTCGTGATAGCCTAGTGGTTTGCCCTACGGCCTCTCAAGCAGAGGGTATTGGGTTCGAACCCGGGCTCGTACCTTTGAGTTTTTCAGAATTTACATGCGAAATTTATTTGGAAATTTATCATGGGCTTTATAGTGAAGGACAACGTCGTGAAGTACGTAACCTGTAACCTGCACACACCAGCGAAGAAATTCAATGGTGTGTGTGTGAATTTCCCAATCCGCACTGCGACCACGTGGGAACAACGGTGAACACCCAATCTAAAAGGAGGCCTGTGCCCTGCAGTGGGATGTGTAAAGACTGAAAGGAATTTCCACGCCTCAAAAAATTAGCGATGCATGTTGCTTTTATTTTATGTGTTTTTTGTAATTTTAAGATTCACTTGCAGACTTGACATTAACCGCGGTATACAAGGCCGAAATCGTCAGAAGAATAGAGACACGACCCATGTAATCAATCAAAGTTCTGATAATAATTTTATTTTTTTATTAAATACGAAAGTATTTTTTTAAATAAAAATTGTCTCGGTCTCACTTAACTGTATTTTTTTAAATGTATAATGACCAGATGGTCCCAAAGGAAGGCCAGCGCCGTTCGCAAGACCGGCAGATTGCTGATTTGGAACCATTTCGACACATGCATACTTAACTATTGTTTTAATTTCATTTTATTTTTATTATTATTATTGCTGTTGTTTTTTAGACAAATATGGCGCTGTCCATTGGAGGTAAATTTTGCCAGTGTCTAGTAGGTTTTACCTTTGTACGGTAAAAAATCTAGAAAACGAAATATGAGACGTAATGGTGGATGAACGATGACAGCGCGAATTCTATTTTTATTATTATTCTTATC
The DNA here is from genome assembly GCF_025370935.1 of Choristoneura fumiferana. Lineage (NCBI taxonomy): Eukaryota > Metazoa > Arthropoda > Insecta > Lepidoptera > Tortricidae > Choristoneura > Choristoneura fumiferana. The sequence continues at coordinate 14,567,617 of NC_133476.1, read as the reverse complement.
CATGTCACGTCACGTCATGTCATGTCACGAATACTTTCTTTCTTCTTTCTAATATTGTGCCTAGCAACATTATCATCGACCACGTGTTGCTCAAGTGTTTAATAAAATATCCTAGGGCATTGCAGCAAGTCGATTTAAGGAGGCCTTTGTAAATTCCGGACTTTAAGCGTGTCAATGATGAAATATGTCAGGCGCGAGGAGTGAGAGTGAGCCAGATAATGGAGGCAACCTTTTGTCTAGCAACTATTTACTACGAAACAGCTTACGCTCGCAACTCGGGGATAATGAGTTTGTACTGTGGAAATATGAAATAGAATAACTTATCTCACTTCACTGCGCTGCACAGTTTAACAAAGAGGTAAACTTTTATCTAGATTTAAACGACTTAAACATTCAGTAACAATACGATAACGAGTTGAGATTGAAGACAAACTTATAAGATTGACAGCATTTAGCGAAAACACTGGGACTATTCCGTTTAGTCGTTAAAATGTCGTTAAAGTCAAGAGATCAAGTCACCCACGCCGAGCGGGGCGTGTTTCCTTCCGTTCTCATGGTGTTTTAGACCAAATTGTCCGCACGAACACAACAAGCTCTCTAATCTCTCATCGACTCATTAGAGGGATTGTTGTCTGAGATACATAAGACGAGCCAGGCTTTATGTACTTGAATTTCCTAGCAATATTATATGAGAACAAAGGCGTTTATTTCTGTGATAACCATCTGACACAAATACTTTACATTAGGTACTATCATAAAACTTTAAGTTTTAAATATAAAACTGCTATCTCTTCCTTCAAATAAGTAGGTATACTAAATATGTTTTAAACTACGTATTTGACCATAAAATTGTTTGTTATATCTTATCAAGTGGCTTGACACTGTATCCCAGATAATGTCATAAGAAAAAAAACTGTCTTTCTACAACCAAGTTGATGGGGTATATTTTTTAGTAAGTAAATTCCTCAGACTTGGTCTGAAAAACTTATGATTTATCTTGCAAAAACCTATCGTTCATCCAGAGTGAAATGTTTTAGGTACCTGGAGTGTACCTAGTTATCTCAAAGCCACACAAAAACTGATAAGTCGAGTACCTAATGTAATGCGTAACTGTCAGTATTATCAGAAGTTGTGATTGATTTTTTGTACATTTGAAAGTTTTAAGATTATCCAAATACCTACTGTTGTCTGCTAAATTTGTTCGGCGCTGAGATTAGGAGACGTTAGCCGCCCAACTATCACACGATAACAAGTTTTAAATTATCTTATCGTTATGGCACCAGAAGGTGTAAACAAGCTAAGTAAACTTTGCTTGTGTACGTATAAAAAATTGAATGAACTCTGTAGAATTTTGTCAGAGTCATCGACCAAGCATGGCACGACGGTTTGCGAAATTGTTACTAAAGTTATTTCACAAGATTTCAGTAATATTTCCGCTAAAAATGGCGCAAACGCTAGTCGCGAGAACTTCATTTCTTTGAAAACAGTCTGTATTGTAAGTTAGTTGAAAGGAAGAAACCGGATAGACACACATGACAGGCAGCATGTGAGCTGATTCATGGTGCTACCGATATAGAAACGCGCGATCAGTCGATCCGATAATATCCAAAGTATATTGGCTAGTAATCGTCGATGCAGCGCCCTAGATATCTCCAGAGAAGAACAAAGTTGGCATAGATAGAGGGATCAAAGTGCGACGTGGGCGCACGACCCAATACCGCGGGCATCACTTGCGACGCGCGCGCACGCACTCAGACCTTTTGCGTTGCGCGCGCAATTAGTTTAGAAGTAATTGATGGCCTTTATTACCGTTCTGAGGGGAACGCTGGTGAACAAAATTATACGTTTAGCTGGTATTGGACGACGTCTACCTATACAAAGGTATTTTCGAACATTGTTAACTGATTGGTTATAGGTACAATAAGTTACTGAATTTATTATGCTATTTATATTTTTTTCTATTCAAACTAAGTACCCATCTAACTATCCCGATTGCCGATAATTTCATGCACGCAAGGATTTTCAATGAAACAAGGAAAATTTAAATTTTGTTTTGTATTCAAATTATTTACAAGAAACCAATTACAGAATCAAAACATATTGCCAATTCGTAACCTAAGTTGACGAAACGCGCCGAAAGATAGCGCTCTATCTAGATTGAGGTTATGTTGTGATAGCCGTTAAAGAGGAAAAGCCGGTAACGGGGGATCAGACTAGAGTTTCCGACTGAAACGTTTTTAACAATAGGGATGTAATTCGCTTGCGGGGGTCGGAGTCGAGAGGTCGCAGCGGCAGCCGAGCCTGCGCGCGCATCTGGCATGGCCGCCGCCGCACACCTGACTCGCGATACACCTCTACATCACAACTCAATTACATCACGTTCTATAACACCTCCGATGCATTTCCCACGCCCCTGTCGCCCGATACCCCTACAAATGCATCCCACCAAACGTCACGTGCACTGCGCGAATGCCATCGCTAACAATCAACTACATAACACGACTAATCAGCTGATAACGAAACTTTTCGGCTACCGGTGTTTACGTACCGAACTTAAATACATCACTGAAATTGCAAAGAGAGTTCCTATTAGTTAAACGTGATCCGCCGCGAGGCGGGCGGGCGGCGTCAGCGGCCGCATCGAATGCACTTTCTGTTGCCGGCGAGCGTACCTGGACTAGTCTGCCAGCTGAGCCCTCCGACGAACATCTTCCTGCAACAAACACTGCGATTAGAATCGGGGTCCGTCGGAGCGCGCTGAAGCCGGCGGCCAGTGGCTCACGTGACGTACCCGGGATCGTTGGGCACTTCAGCGGGGCTGTGTGCCGCATCCTGATTCTGGGTTTCCATGGGCTCGTGGGCCGGCTTGGGGCGGGCGCACTACGACTACGAGCGAGCGACGGCGCAGCGGGGACGGCTCCCGGAGTCACTCGGCTGCACTACCGACTACCGGCACGAGACTGGCGCGGCGCGGCGCACCCCTCCACGCAGCCACCTCCGCCCGCTCCCGCGCCGCGCATCGATTCATTCACTCCGTACACAATTATTCATGCGGGCCGGCACGACGGACGCGCGCGGCACCACGTGAGCGCGCGGCACGTGCTCGCCGCCCCGCCCGCCGCCCGCACTACGCACGCCCACCCAGTACCCACGCGCTCTAAGCCACCCCCACATCAAAACACCAACAAAACAAAACTTTAATTTACCAAAAATGTTTCGTACCTAACCTAAAAACCACTTGAAAAAGTTTTAACTTTTGTCGCACTAGTAGGAGCCATCCAAAAATAACGCACACCTCACAAAATAACATATCGATAATTTTTAGGCACCCCCAGTTTTACACTTAATATTACGAAAATCCCATAACGCCCATTTCAGAATCAAAATTTAGACACGATACTATATAACTAACCATATTTTTATTTTATACTTTATGAATTATTTTTTAACAAATTCAACTGATTTTGTACCATATTGTAAAGTACGCCAGGTCGAATCTTATTGTACCTTTATAATATAAAGTTTATATGGTCGATATACCTACACACTATGTTTAAATTTTACCTACTAATTTTATTTCATTATATTACAAATTGACTTTTCATGGATACGAATTCAGTATACAACATTAGACTATAGTTGTAAATACTATACTATAGTATGCATGTAACACACGAAATCCACGCGCATTGAATTCTAGATCTAAATGCCATGTTTATAAATTATCTTGATCATTGTAACGTAACAATTACTAAGCATTAGTTCGTTTACCTTTCTGATGCAATGGAGTGACAATGATAAAAATCGTAAACAAAGCGATTACTATGATGTAAGACGAAACGTGAAATCCGTGAGGCGCGACGTCACGCTACTTGCTTACGTAGCCGGAGCTACGAAACTTGCTACGCGAGCGATCGCGCTCCGCCGGTGCTAGGTTCGTAGACCCGAACTTTGACTCCAATTAGAAAAAAAGTTACGAATCATGGGACTATTAATTTCCCCCTTTAGAAATTCCACGCAATTATTTCTCAATATAGAAAAGGTATCGTATCTATTTGTTTAATTTTTTAAGGGCTGGATTAACTACTGAAAGTGTATAAAATCACAGGGCCACGGGTGGACTGAACAAGCAGTTGTTTGACAGTTCAATGTCCTCTTACCTGCGTATGTACTAAATTGCCACGTGGAAAACAGACAAAGCATAATGAATCTCTAATATTTAATATCTATTTCCTACGAAATACGGTAAGTCTTCTTGCTTGTTTTATCATAACACCAACGCCCGCAAATGAGCCCGCAGTGATATTCAGAAAATCACGTAAAAAATATTCCAACATAGAATCCATCGTTAACATTGTTTTACTTAATCCAGCACTTAAAATAACTCTGACTCCGTAACAAAATAACAGCCACCGGAATTACGACTAATACATTTTGGTCTAGGCGTTATGGCTCATTTAAATTATTCGTTTGATGATCATTAAGCCGTCGAGGTGGCGCTCTGTTCGTGGAAATGACTACTTCCAGTCATTTGTTAAATGGGCTGAGCCGGCCCACCATTGCTAATGGCTTATGTATGTGATAATCCAACCCCGCCGTTAGATAGGCGTAGGTACTTTAGGCTTTATGCATCCATACTTTAACAAAACAATTGACACTCAAAGTCACCTATAGTATAGTCAACCAAATCGTCACTACTTTGAAAAAATCTCGTATCTCAAATCAATACGTCATCAAAATTAACCCTTTAAATAAATTATATTAAGTTCACTCAGAAAAATCATAGATTTTGAAGTACAAGTTTTTTTCATAGTAGCGACGAAATGCTTTACAGATAAGTACCTAGTAGGTACATAATGGATTTCTATCGGGAAAAGTCGCATCTCAATCGGAATACGACTCACCCGAAGTGTCAGTTAATTATTGTATTAAATGATTGACATTTCTTTATTATTTAGTGTCAAATGTCAAAGTGAAAAATATTTATAGCCTATAAATATATGCCTAGTGTGTGAACCACAGCTAAACTTTAGTTCATACGATGCATGGCGATTAATATTGTATTGTATATCTCTATGACTGTGTAGTCTTAATTTTGGTTAATAAATATCATTATATTATCTTATATCTACGGCTGTACGACGGGTAAGTACAAAACTAAGAGAGCGCGCTAAATAAGAACTTTTCCTATAAAAAATACGATGGAAAAGCATTAGGTATTCACTTGATCTGTTCCATTTTTTATGACAGAAAAAAAACAATATGGCTGATAATCATATCGAATTGTAATTGAAAATGTTTCCTTTAATGTTTTAAGTTTAAGATTATACCTTAGGGTGATAAAGGAATTTCTTAGTCGACTATTAGTAGATTGTTGCACCAAGCAGAAAGTTATTTATTACTGCACCGAGTGCCGATTTGGAGCCCGAGCGTTAACGAGGGCTTTAAAAGGACGAGGGCAATATAAATTACTTAATTCGAGGTGCATAATCTGCTTTTCTTTCAACTATTACTGGAATAGTAGACGAAAAAAAAACTCATGCTAAACAATTAATAGGAAAGACATTTCACCAGCACTAGATGAATCAATTTTTGTAAGTTAACATTTGCACTCTCTAAAAATGTCCACGGAAAATTCGCAAGGTTCCCAATTTGTTTTTTTTTTATTTCTTTCTTTTTGCTTTTGGCAGAGTTAGTATATATAGCAGATTTTTTACCCGCGATCTGTCAAATTTTGGATGGGCGCCAAGCTAGCCAACCAAGCACACAAAGTTTTTTTTTTAATATACGGCTAAGTACCTACTTACTATTTTTGGTAGGATTGGTAGCAACAATTTTTGTACGCAGTCTGTCAAATTTCATAAGACCGTCAGGTTGACCAACCTAACACTAGATTTATTTACACTATGCAGGCTAATTTTATAGCAAAAATACTTGTGTTACCTCTTTGGTCGTGCAATATAAAAAAAACAATGCAATAATTTTCATACATTTTTTCTGCTCTAGAGCAGAAAAGTCCCGCTTTGTGCTGGGTATTTAGTGCGGTTATGATGAAATAAAAGAATAGTTGTAAGAAATAGTAGATTGTACAATAAGGGCATAAAACGAGCCATTTTACCCGAGGCGTTCATATAGCCACCCGAGCCGGTACGCTCTTAATGCTCGAGTTTTACACTCTGCTTTTCACTTCAATCGCGTTCACTTGCTATGTACCTTTTATTGTTCATATATATATATATATATATATATTTTTTTTTTTTAATATGTAACTAGAATCTTCTTTGTTTGTGGCTGTTTACCTACACCTGATTGCCTTGGACTTAGACGAAGATTTTACTTTATGCACTAGAGCATAACAAGTCATTTTATGTCGCCTAGATCTAGCATAAACACAAACTTTACGAGCATGAGAAGTGAAAATTTTATTTTCATTCTGATTTTTTACTTTTTGAATACAGATTTAAGTAAACAGTTCAAGCTCTCAATACCTGCTTTCAATCCCGATCCTCAAAACATAAAGTTAAATAAAGTTTAATCTACTTATAGGTCATATTTTATAGGTTTAGGTTTTTTTGGGTATAATTTCAAAGAGAACCCTGTGTTTATACGTTCGCTAAAAATATATTACGTAATTGAACCTTCAATAATATTTTGGATGTTAGAAAAGTTTTTAAATAATTATTTCTATTGGTAATAGGTACTAGAATATAATGGTGCCATTCTTTATTTGCGTACACTTCTTAATGGTTTCATCAAATCGAGTTCTATTTTAAATTTGAACAAAGTGTGAAGAAAAGGGGCAAAAACGGTACGTGCTCGGAGAGGTGACCTTATCCGCATGTACGCAGGTCACTGGGAGCTATTTTCGCCTTAGTGCTCACGCATCTCTACTTTCTATCATCATTGGCAACTTTTAATTGTATAACAGCATAACTGCCGCTCAGCTTCGTAAAGAAAACGGAACTTTATCTTTTAAAGACTAGATACAATGTAGCAGTTGATTCTGCATTCAATAATTCGCTCACTTATATTGAAGTGTGACGGATGCTACTATCAGAGCAGCACTTAGAAATTACTAGAAAATATCTAGTTAATCCAAATTTTACTGGGATGATAGCAGTTAAACTAAAATTACGTACGTGCTCTTCAGTTTAGGCGTGAAGCCTATCAAGAAATAAAAAAGCTAACGCGACAAAGTTCCGTTTTATTTCAAAACACCATTCTATTTCAAATCATACAAGTGAAGTGTAATTTATCAACACATCGTTTATTACATTCACAAGCTCGCAATAACAAAGGCAGTCTACTTACAACCATAAAGTTTACAACCATAGTCGAGTAATAGTCTAGCTTGTACACAATGTATCTAGTGTTGAACGACTCCAATAACACGCCAGCTCTTAAAGTGACACTCATACTTTATGAGATACAAACTAACAACAGGACAAATGTCGAAGAACGTTGAAGTAGTATTCACACACATCAAAAATGGCTAGGGCTCAATCGCTTCTCGTACACATTCGATCCCTAGGCATTTTTGAGCAGTGCAAAACAGTTTTATGTATACTGTATCGAAAATAGATTAAACGTGGATAATTTTATAAATACATTTTTTTTACTTTTATTAAATATCGAAAATAGAATATAAAATCACGCACCACGATCGGTGGCGCCGAAACTGGCTCTAATCAGATAAACGTCACAAAAATATGAGAGGAACCAACTGCGACAGCGAAAGGACGTAGTACTTTCATTTCAAAATGACTAATTTCGTTCTAATCCAAGATACGTTTATGAGCGTAGCAAAGCAATTTTAAATGGTCTTGAATATAGGACACTCTTATTACTGCCCGTCCATTATCCGCACGCATGGGTGAATCACCAAAGCGACATCCTGTCGCAAGTCTGCCGGGACGATTGTCACGTCCTTTTATATAGAAATGGACGACGATAGTTGCCATTAAGCTGGACTTTTTCAACATTTTCAATTGTATTTTGATTACGACCATTATACTTCGTTATATTCTGCGTTAGGAAAAGGTAAGGCGGCTTGAAAACACTTTGCAAAAATCAGAATCTGTTAACCTTAAAACGGCCGGTCGTAAATCTCAAAAAGGTCCATTAAAAATAATACAATCCATTTTATCTGTAGAGGAGGTAATTACCCAAAAAAAAAAATCTATTTAATTTTACGTTGCATTTAAAATACTACTTTGTTCGCATGGTTAATATACCTGTTGTATACCCATGTAAAATTACAGCTTTCTGCACTAAGTCGGACGCACGGACAGACAGACTGGCGAAACTATAAGGGTTCCTAATTTGTTCTTTGCTTCTTTCGCTTTATTTTGTCTAGCATTAGCTGATCTACAAACTAATTTTGTCACATTAAATATCTCATCCTGAGTAAATGTGTAAATGTGTTGTTTAATTTTGACTTGCTGTTAGTTACTTATTTTCTAAAAGGATATTTAAAAAAAAATAAACTTCTTTCTGATGCGGAAAAAAACGAAGTACCTATCCTACTAGGGACTCGCTATAATTTAATGAACAGCAAAAATTTGCTTGCTTTTCTGTTAGAAGCGGCTGTTCATTGATGGACCTCCGCAAAGAAAAACCTGATTCAATTAATTAATTATTCCTATAATTAATTATTTATTGAATAGTAAGACCTCCATATATACCAACAAGCTACAACTAGTTTATCAACTTGCTACATTGCGACCTAATGAAATAAAAAATCATGAGGCGTACAGACGTACCTAGTCATTGTGAAATGAAGTCCCGAAGTAGTAAGACGTAGAGTAAGACAGAAGTAGTACTTAAATCTTACAAAATTGTTTTAGGACATTCTGGGATTTTCTATTGGTCGGTTAAGCAAGCTGATAAGCTATCGAATCTTTACATCTTTATGCTGTAGACTACTGCTGACGGAAATATGGGTCAGGTTTAATCTTACAACTATTGCCTTTTTCTGGTCGGTTATGACACATTAAGGACCAAGACTAAGCTTGTTTTTTTTTTAGGTTTAGTCGCGTAAGAGACTAGGTCCTTGTTGTTATTTGATTTTAGTTTTATAACACTATGCTTAGTTTATCAAGCAAGTCTGCCGATAGTCCGTAGTCTGCAGGACCTCATCTAACCTACTCGTAAATATAGAGAATATTTTAGCGGACCGAAAATATCTTAGGGTAGTGTAATTACTATATTTTTAGGTAACATTACTCGCGTTACTCTATACACTAACACAACACATAAGAGTTGGGAGTGCTATAAAGGAGTATTCTATAATCTATTTTGACAAGAGAGGAATCAACAACATCGATATTTGAATCCTTAACACAGCCATATTAACCTACAACTACCTAAAAATAAAGGTACGAATGAACACTAGTGAAACATCACTACAAAAACATGAAAACAAATGGTTATGTTAATTTCAACAGGATTTAATATAGCAAAGCTTTCTCACTAACTGCCTCACCGGGAGATGACAATTAACTTTAATAGATGATAAACTCATTCATAATATTTACATTTGACACGAACAGGTCGTGTTAACTTGTGTTAAATATGAGATAATGTAACTGACAAGGCATTTTTAGACGTTAGTGTTAAAACAACATTAAATATTAATACTCGTCTCTTAGTGCGGTAGTTAGCTGCTATATTCTTTTAGCCCAAAACATATTTAAAAAGTTCTGCCATTTGCCTGAATGTAATGCATTTTATAACTTATTACATTTTTTATTTGTTTAAGCAGATCTTGCAAATCGAATTTCACCCACAACCTGGGCAGATTTGAAATTTTTAGTAAATATTTTGATTAGATGACAATGTAAATTCAGTCAACAAACAGTAAAAAAAACTTGCATAAACAAAACTTATTTTTATCTTAATACTATGAAATTTATTTTTCAATTGGAATGAAAACTAAAGAGATCACCAACTTTTTATGTACACAGCCATTATTTTCGGAAGGTAGGAAAATAGTGAGTAAACGACCAAGAAACATTTCAAGTGTTTCATCACAATGTTCTATATTAATAACTCTACATTAACAGCTAGCCGCAATTAAGGTGAACATTATCTATTCGAGGCATTAAATCCACTAAATAAACACCATTCTTCGATTAAGGTCACAGAATTGCAGCAATGCAGGTGTGATATTTCGGGAAAAATTGATCGGGCTGTTTCTGTAAACGGGATAGCCTCCCAGTTCTGGGGAGGCCTCCCAGATCTCCCCGTCTGTTACCTAGGGGCTAACTTTAACTCGGGTCACACGGGGAAACGAATAGTTCATACCCCAATCGATGCCCCAGAAGCTAAGTCTAAATCTGAAATAGAATATGGGTCGGATTCGTGGAAAAGCCCATTAATATTTCAAGTTAGAATGGAGTGGAATTTATCGCATAAAATATACCTCTTGTTTAAAAATGTGATTTGATTAACTGGACCGGAATGGTCAGTAACTTTATCCTTATCAACATTGTTAGACATAAATACTAATAAATAGTAAGTTCAAACGCTTTAAAACTTAAATAGTCTATGCTCTATGAACTAAGTCTAACAAAAAAACATTAAAAAGTAAAAGGTAACATTACAAAAAAAAAACTAACGCTTAAAAAACAGCATACAACAATAAACGCAAAGCAGTTCAAAATTAATAAAAGAAAACAGTTAAAAAAATTAATAATGTAACAAAAATTGCACGCAAGCAAGCCTAACTAAAATGATTGCCACAACTCGAATATTAAGATAAATAAAATATAAATACTTAAAGTTGATTATAAAGCATTGCCACAAAATAAGCGTAACAGTATGTTCTGCCAGCAAAAAAGAAACTTAAAATTATAATTTTTCTAACCATTGCCACTTTACGTATAGACTCGCGTTCTTTTGTTACAAGTCTATTCGTTCGAAAAAATATAGTTTAAAATTTAATTTGGTTAGTAATTTCCAATCAATAAAAATAATAAAAAGCTAGCTCTAAAGCAAAGCCAAGCAATCTTCTTTTCATATAAATCGAGTAAAATGTATCTATATGCACAGTATACTCGTATTTATATTTGGCTCACACAAAAACAAACATACTTAACGAATAAACAAGGTTCATCTAAAACTCAGATGTTACTTAAAATGTTCGCGAATAAATTGAATTTTGAAGAAAAATTGAACTATTTTTTAAATAAGTTTTCCCTCTTATTACTTCAGTGGCAACGCCTGATGAAAACTTTATCACTGAAGGGGGGTTGATTTTCTCTGCAATTTATTGTAAACGACCAGAAAACATTATCTTTGCTCCGCAAGTATTTATGTCTTTTTCCGAATGCAATGCCAATCCGAAAAAAGTATATCAAGGTTTTATTAATCTTCTATAACAGACCTTCTGAAGTCAGTAAAAGTAAGAACAACTATAATAAAGATACATATATCAAGCAACGGAACTGTTATTACTAATATTAAACAAGTAATTCTACTGTTGTAATACGTACATGTAAACTGCTCAAAGCTATTAAAAACACATACCATAAAAATACAGTTCAATAAATATCACATAAATAATACTGATTTGTCAGTTTTGTACTCTAATTTGGCACATATTATAATAAAAACAACCTTTGTGTAGCTTATTAAGTACTAGTACCTAGATTACGTTCTCATATGTTACGTTGCCATGTGAAAACCACGTAAATACCGAAGATTTTCATAGTGTTTTTTTTTACGGACGTGTATTACAAGATTTTCTCATGAATAGAAGTATAAAACGTCTTTTGAAAATTCTTGTCACGAGGTTTTCACACGGCAGTGACGATATCGAATAATTAAGCATTCAGGTAACTTAAGAGGTAGATAAATTATAAACTCCAATGCTTAGACTAGATTTTAGAATAAATGAAGACCTTAATTTATATTTGGTATGATTATTACGTGTTTTATATAAGTCGTTGATTATGATGTAGACGAAACATGGTTTACATTAGTTACATTTTAAGTCTACGGCTACGTTATTGGATAGCGTCAGTTTACTTTAAATAGCTGCAAGATTATAAGTATTATTTTGAAATTTATGTGTACCATTGAGATCCATTATAATTACTAGAGGACATTGGAATAAAATCGAATATTAATTCTTGTTTGCTTGAGTATTGTCGGTATTCGAGGCAAGCAAAGCTGAGAGAGTGGCGTGAGTGGCACTTAGAGTACCTGAAGTGGGATTAATGATGTTTGAAGTCACAATGTTGGCATTGGTTAACATACTGCTATTGCCAGAGCTAACGATAGTCACGTTAGGAGGCGGGGTCGCGCCGTTAGCAAAACCAGTAGACAAGACTTTTTGAGTGTTATGCATCATAAAAGACTTGGCTGCTCCCGCACTACCAAGTGTTAGAACCTTCTTGAGCATGACAGAAGAGTTGCACGCGTTATCTATCATGTCTTTTGTAGTGGAAATGTTATCAAAATCTCCAGAACTCGCTGTGACGACGGTGCTTATTTTAGGCGCCGTAGTTTGTAATGCTGGTTTCACTGTGGTCACGTTGAACGACATGCCAGAAGTAACAGCGGTGCGATTGAGGATGTTTCGGGACACTATGGCGTTGTGTAGGATGTTGCCTGTGGGGAACGATTTCGATGTGACATTGACATACTGCACTGGAGTTGCGTTTGTCGTCCGCGTCCCGAAGCCGATAATTGTGCTTGCGGTACCCTGAGACATTACGGTGCTAAATGTGCCGGTTTTGGTGTTGATTGGTATTCTGGAATTAAAAAATGTTTCATATCATAATTGACTCAATAACTGGATATGTTGTCCGTATGACTGTTGACGGCTATTACAATAAATTATCTATACTTTGTTGTTTTTTAACCAATAGAATTAAGACAAACAATCTTGACATGACACTTTTACTAAAAGACTTTAAAAATCAATGATCTAATACTATGATATGGTCCTTTATGGGCATGTAGATAACATATGACTTGCAGATACACGCTCTATCGTGACCATGATCTGTGGTAAATGGTGTATTTCCACTATATAGGGACAACTCCACAGAAGTTCGTATACCAGTACATCATTTGGACTCCAGTAGGTATATCCTCCTAGGACCTAACTTTTTTAACAGACTTTAGATTATGGCAACTGCCTCCCCCCCCCCCAAATAAAAAATGATAGGTACAAATAAGCCGCGGCCCCTAGTCCCCGGCAGCTCTTTTATCCCTGGCCTTGGTAGCGGGCCAGGTTACGAAGGAGCAAGGGGTGCGAAGAATCTCCGGGTGACTCCCTGCTACCATCCCCACCGGACATTGGCCCTGGCCACGCACAACATTCGCACGCTGAGAACAGACGAGAAAATCATTGAGCTGGAGGAGGAATTGAGTAGTTTGCGTTGGGACATCATGGGATTATCGGAAGTCCGACGAGAGGGGCAGGATACGATAATCCTGGAGTCTGGCAACATGCTCTTCTTCCGGGAAGGAGACCGAAAATCTCAGGGTGGTGTCGGTTTTCTAGTCCGCAAGTCCCTCATTAATAACGTGGTAAAAGTCGATAGTGTGTCGAGCAGGGTAGCATACCTGATACTCAGAATCACCGACAGGTATTCGTTGAAGGTTATCCAGGTATATGCGCCAACCTCGACACACCCTGACGATGAAGTAGAGGCTATGTATGAAGAAATCTCTCAAGCCATACATTCCTCCGAGACATATTTCTCCGTTGTTATGGGGGACTTCAATGCTAAAGTGGGCACTCAGAATGGCGATGAGTTGAGAGTGGGGCCGTATGGTTATGGGCAGCGGAACCAAAGGGGCCAGCGGCTGGTCGACTTCTTGGAGAAGGAGGAGCTCTACGTGATGAACTCCTTTTTCCAGAAGCGACTATCCAGGAAGTGGACGTGGATCGGCCCCGATGGTTCAGTCAGAAATGAGTTTGACTTCATATGACGACCAAGAAGCGAATATTCAGTGATGTCTCTGTGATCAACAGGGTGAAAACCGGAAGTGATCATCGTATTGTCAGAGGCACACTGAATATTAATGTGAAGCTTAGAACGGTCACGTCTGATGAAGTCCACACTCCGTCGTTGTCCTGCCCAAATCCAGAACCCCGCAAGCTTTCAACTCGTATTGCATAATCGCTTCCAGTGCCTAACCGAATGCAAAACAGCGGACGAGATCAACAACGGGCTGGTGGAAACTGTTCAGGCCGTGGGGTCCCAGTTCTTTAAGACTCCGCGCCGGAAAAGACGTCAGAAGCTCTCCAATGAAACCATTAAATTAATGGAACTTCGGAACGAGATGAGGCTGCAATCTTCAACTGACATGTCGGAATATGGTAGACTTAATAGACGAATCTCAGAATCCATGCGACACGATGTGCGTGCCTTTAATACTGCACGTATTAAGGAAGCAATTGAGCGGAACCAGGGTTCTAAAGTGTTTGCAAAGAATTCGTAAAGCCAAATGACTAAGTTGAAGATCGACGATGGCAGTATCATCTCATCGAAACCGGAGTTGTTGAGAGAGCTCGAAAGGTTCTACGAACAGTTATAAGCCTCGACACAGAAGCCCGTTGTAGGTGCAGCTCAAGATACCAGAGCTAAACTAACCCGTCATTACACTGAAGACATCCCAGATATCAGCCTGTATGAGATCAGCAGACTGGCTCTCAAACAACTTAAAAATAACAAGGCTCCGGGGGATGACGGAATCACGACAGAACTTCTGAGAGCGGGTGGTAAACCGCTACTTGTAGTCCTCCATAGGTTATTTAATTCCGTCATACTCGAGGGTACCACGCCGAAAGCATGGCACAGGAGTGTGGTGGTGCTCTTCTTCAAAAAAGGCGACAATACCTTATTGAAGAACTATAGACCCATCTCACTCCTGAGTCATGTATACAAGTTGTTTTCGAGGGTCATTACGAATCGTCTCGAGCGAAGATTTGATGATTTCCAGCCTCCCGAACAAGCTGGATTCCGTAAAGGCTTTAGCACAATAGACCACATTCACACGCTCCGCCAGATTATACAGAAGACCGAGGAGTATAATCGGCCACTATGTTTAGCGTTTGTGGACTATGAAAAAGCCTTCGATTCAATCGAAACCTGGGCTGTATTGCAGTCCCTTCAGCGATGCCATATTGACTATAGACATCGAGGTGTTAAAGAGTTTGTACAGCAGCGCCACTATGTCGATCCGGTTGCAGGACGAGAGTACACAATCAATCCAACTGCAGCGAGGTGTGAGCCAGGGAGACGTTATTTCTCCGAAACTGTTCACAAATGCGTTGGAGGACGTTTTCAAGCTCTTGGACTGGAACAGGTTCGGCATAAATATCAACGGCGAGTACATCACCCATCTTCGTTTTGCCGATGATATAGTCATAATGGCGGAGTCGCTGGAGGAGCTCAATACTATGCTCAGTGACCTCAGTATCGTCTCCCAACAGGTGGGTCTTAAGATGAACATGGACAAGACTAAAATCATGTCAAATGTCCATGTCACACCCGTGCCGGTTATCGTTGGGCACGATACACTCGAAGTTGTTGACCACTATATTTACCTTGGACAAGTTTTCCAATTGGGTAGGTCCAACTTCGACAAAGAGGTCGCCCGAAGAATCCAACTCGGATGGGCAGCGTTCGGGAAACTTCGTGAAGTCTTCTCGTCCAATATTCCGCAGTGCCTGAAGACTAGTCTTCGACCAGTGTGTGTTGCCAGTGATGACTTATGGCGCTGAGACGTGGTCCTTGACTGTTGGCCTCTTAGAGAGGCTCAAGAGTCACGCAACGAGCTATGGAGAGAGCTATGCTTGGAGTTTCTTTGCGCGATAGAATCCGAATACGGAAATTCGTCGAAGAACTAAAGTCACTGACATAGCTGGAAAAATTTGCAAATTGAAGTGGCAATGGGCAGGCCACATTTCTCGAAGAACCGATAACCGTTGGGGGAGAAAAGTCCTCGAGTGGCGACCACGAACCGGAAGACGAAGCGTTGGCAGGCCTCCCACCAGGTGGACTGACGACATCGTGAGTGGCGGGAAGCCGGTGGATGCAAGTGGCGAGTTGTCGTTCATTGTGGCGTTCTAAGGGGGAGGCCTTTGTCCAGCAGTGGACGTCTTCCGGCTGATGATGATGACATCTTACCCGCGTACCATCTGGGACGTGGTCCCTGGTATGCTCTGTATAGTGACCATAGCTTGTAGCAGATAGTGTATGGCGTTCTGAGCGATGACATTAAAGAATGTAAATAGTTGTCTTACCCGCGTATCATCTGGGACGTGGACCCTGGTATGCTCTGTATGGTGACTGTGGCTTGTGGCAGATGGTGTATGGTCCGTTGTGTGGGCACATTGGAGCTGGTGTAATAATGCACAGTGCTGCCAGTAATACGCGGTGGAGCAGCGATGTGAGCGACTGGCACGCTGTGTATCATGCCACTTGTGGTCGAAGCCACGGTAATGCATTTTGTTTGGTTGCTGGAGTACTGGAATAAATTAAATATGAGCTATTACTTGTCTTACCTAAAATATATCTTTACGAGCACAAGCAAAAAATATTGTCTAGCTACTCGTAGATACTGTAGAAGAATTATTTAATATATTGATTTTTGAAGTGGAGATGGGCGGGCCACTTGGCGGGACGCAATGACAACAGGTAGCCAGCCCGTTGGTCGGATGACTTCTGGCAGTTGGTTGGTAAACTGTGGATGAGACTAGCACAGGACCAGGCAAAGTGGCGTGAAAATGAAGAGTCCTTTACCCAGCAGTTGGATGTGGGCTAATTTGATTGATGATTTTTGAATTCAGTAATGAGAAATATATGCTTACATTGCTAGTATTCAATGTTGGCCCCAAATCAAACTCGTCTCCAACAAGTGTGATCGTATCCGGATTGGCTCCTGTCAACTTTTCAATCGTTTTCCTAGCGTCGGCGTCACTCTCAATATTTCCCAAGTTCCTGCTTAGAAATTCAATGTCTGATTCTAACAATCCATCCACCAAATGATTCTGCTCATCATCACTTTGCTTGCAGAGAGAGAAATCATCGTTTTCGAGTTTTATATCCTCAACCTTAATTCCATCAATATCATCGATGTTTTCGACTTTGATCCCGTCCACATCTAAATCTTCAACCTTAATCCCTTCAACTTTTATCTCATCTAGATCCTCTACTTTGATTCCATCTACTTTTATATCCTCTATGTCTTCTACCTTTATATCAGCTAAGTCAGTATCATCCTTCATCGTCGGTACGTCTGCAAAATCTCTAGTGTTATCCGTGTAGCGTGAGGCATCAAAAGACTCATAAGTATCTTGATCGGGCTCTAACTTAACCTCACATTTGAATTTGCCTTCTTCTTGGTTACTGGTGGAAGGTTGGGGACTGTCAGGGTTACTGATGTCACCACTGAGAGCGCGCTTCATTACGTACGCTTTGATTTTTCTAAGCATGAAAGGCGGGACTTTGAAACCGGTTAGCTCTCCAAGCATTGGTAGTGAGTTGTGACGGTATGCTTCGCTGTTAGCCAGTTCTTCTATGTCCTCAAGTACCTATAAACAAAATTTGTGATTGTTACTGTCACATAATTTGTGCTCAAATTGTATGATTTCTATAAAATCATATAAAGCATGTACATATTTTACTTTACTTGAATGCTTACCATGATGTAGGTTTTGCCACCAACAGCATTTACCAGGTTATGACTAGCGATCCATTCTTTGTCAGAACTGTCTGCTGGATACCTCAGTAAGCCGGCGTGCCTTGTGTACAGTCGACCGCGGCAGTTGCCCAAGCCTAGCACCTATCAATTATAATATAGATCAAGTTATAAAATGGTTTCTAATAGAGAATAACAAAATTCGTCCTCGTCGTCATAGACCCTAAGAACTTTATTTACCTTGTGTGCATGAGACCCCATGATAAATAAGGTCTCCTGCGTCAGTCTGTTAGGGTTCCATTTCTCGGGGTCCCTGTATGTAGACAGAGGCAGCGGAGATGAAGACCCACTGTCAGAGTTGTCCTCCTGTTTTATCTTCTTACGCTTGAAGCACGCGTCGAAATCTGATTCGGACTCTTTACGTTTGCTCTGTGAGGGGCTCTGCAACTCAATATTTTGGAAATTGACATAATATTGTTTATTAATTTATCTGCCTCTAACTATTTGTCATTTCTGGGTTATTCAAGTATCACATAAGTATTTTTTTTGTACTTTTCAACCCTCCCCCATCCCCTATGTCATCAAAAATAAGCTAAACAAACACCCCCCTTTTGTGCAGCTTACATAATACTTAAATTACCCCTTCTGTACGCCATATTTTAAGATGTAAGGCCCATCAATCGTAAGGCTGTGTACCTAACTTTGTCTGTAATATAAACAAGTTGTAGAAAATGTATAAGTTCCATGTAAAAAAAAAAACAGCATACAAAGTAAATTATTCTCCAAGGTTCTCCATGGCAATTTTGCTGTTTTTTTATTTAAAGAATGATAGGAAAGATAAAAGTATCTACTTAATACACTGCAAACAAAAACATTAGTCATTCACATAAAACTCATCGCAAATAGATACTTAAGTACCTTTGAATAGTACTTAACAGTAAGTTTAGTTTATTCTGTCAAATGAATGTGCTAAGCACTTACGTTTGTTTGTTTGTTTTTAGTGTCACTGCTGGAATCATCACTGGTGTCTGATGGGGATGACACAGGGCGAGATGGAGTGGTGTACAGCAGACGAGTGGCATCCAACATGGCTCGGCAAATAGCTCGTACCTACAAACAAAATTTGTTTGAGACACATTTGATAACCAGTAATTAGCTTTAGTTGTAAAAAAGATTTTTAATATAATATTTTTTTACTGATTATTCTAGTTTCCTTTACCAATCTACATAATGTACAAATATCAAGTCAGTCCAACCATTACAAGCAATAGATACAGCAAGTTAAAGAACAGCTTGTGAAAACAGCATTTCCTCAGTGATCTTGTAGTTTTTTTCCATTTCCTTCATTTCTATACTAACTTTATTGGATATGAATTATCTTTAAACTGTACCTACCTATGTTATTTATTATACAATTATTTAAGAAAATATTTTTTAAATTTAAAATAAAGTGACCCCTTTTTTGTTCTTTATGTATTTACAATTTGATGTTGCCTTCTGTTAAATCATTAATTTTAGAGGCTGTTTCACCATCCATTGATTAGCGTTAACCGACGGTTAAATGTGATGCCGTCTCCGTCTATTCGAACAAAACAAATAGAGACGGCATCACATTTAACAGTCAGTTAACACTAATCAATGGATGGTGAAACAGCCCCTTAATCCAACAATTAACACATTCAGTGCCAAGAACCCGCTACGCGCCGCGTTCTCTGTTCGTAAGCAGTTTTCGCTACAAAGCGGTAAAACGCTGCTACGCGCTACGAGCGTAACGCGTAGCGAATGGGGTAGCGAATGTGTTAATAGATTTGACACGACTGCGAAGAAGGAGGGTCATAACCCCCATAAGGGTGTTTGGCGCGTATGTATGTATGTATGTATGTATGTCTATTCCTATGTCCTCTCGTAACTACTCAATGGCTGAACCGATTTTGATAAATGATACGTCATTGGATTCGTCTTGATGACGCGAGTGACACTGGGTACATGAAATCCTTGAATAATCAAAATGGTGGATTTTTGGCGCCAAATTGTAAGTATTCAAATTTTTTTATATTCAAACCTATCGAGTGGGGTATCAAATGAAAGCTTATAATTATATATATTTCCATTCTAAATATATATAGTTTACAATAGTTTTTATATACCATTTTCACAGAAAAGTGGGAAATAAATAATAAATTTAAAAAAACAAAAAACCCGCCTGCTTTGAAAAATACTAAAAGGAAGAAAACAAGTCTAGTGGGCTAGAACTTTGTTAAGTTGCTAACTTAAAGTTCAACAGTCGGGACCCATTTAAATAGGTAGTGACGCTCAAAAATTATTACATAATGGGTCCCGACTGTTGAACTTTAAGTTAGCTACTTAACAAAGTTCTAGCCCACTAGACTTGTTTTCTTCTTTCAAGGCAGTCGGGTTTTTTGATTTTTAAATTTTTTTTTTTTTATATTGAGTATAAAAAGATACTTACCTGATCTTCACCGACAGACTCATCCCCCAGATTCAATCTTATGTTGTTAACAGCAGGCACAAAGAATTTCTGGAATGAAAATTATTCTTGGTTTAACCCAATGAATATCCATGGCCATAGCAATATGTGGGTGAAGACCAAAAAGTTGCACATGTATGATTAATTTTCGTGTCACAATGGAAAAAGTTAATAGAAATTATAACTACCTGCTAACGCAGCTTTAATGGTGTGCAACTTTTTGGTCTTCCCCATATACATATAAGACCGAATAGTTCTACTAGACTGGGGGCCTACCACGCTCTCTTAATACGATTCTGTTTAGGCTCTAAACTGAACTGTATCGCTATTTCGTACCACAACATTACTTTTGCGATTCAGTTCATGCACGGTTCAGCAACAGCGATACAGACATTTTCATTCACTCACTTCAAGCGGTTTTCGTACCATGACGCTTAACTTGGGTGGGAATTGAATCGCTTCAGTGTCAAATTTAGCGATTTAGTATAAGTTACTCATTCTGTAAATTCTTTTGGAATTTTAAGTTTTTTACTAGGAATATTTTAAAATTTCAAGAACTTAAACTTTTATTCAAGTTTTTTAACTTTTCATAGGTTCTCACAACACTGTGCTTCTTAACTCCTCATTGATAAAACTAATTTTTCAGTGAGAAAAGAGACTCTTGGATTAGTGACAGCATAACCATTTTATTTGTAATGAACACAACGGTTGCTAAGAACACGGAATGACATAGAGTTATGGTTTTCCAAAATAAAGAGGTTTTAGTATACAATATTTGGATTGCATATAGCGGCATCCCTTTCGCGACTTAGCATTTCAGTTTCGGACCAGAGACAATATCGGTCTTTCATTCACTTGTAAACCATTGAGACTCAGCTCTGAGAAATAAACGTTGTGGTACCAATTTCGACGATTCAGTTTAGGTGCCTAAATTGAACTGCCCTGCGTTTGGATTGTTTATGAAAAGATCATGGTAGGCCTCCTGGATGGCTAAAAAGATGGCTACAGGAATAATACCATTCTTTTCTGTGCATAAATTTCAGCAATATCAATAAAAAACATTGATTTATCTCAACAATAATAACAATAACAACCAGACAACCAGATGGCCTAGTGGTTAGAGAACCTGACTAAGAAGCTTGAGGTCCCAGGTTCGATTCCCATGTCAGGGCAGATATTTGTATGAAAAATATGAATGTTTGTTCTCGGGTCTTGGGTGTTTAATATGTATTTAAGTATATGTATCTATTTATATAATTATATTTATCCATTGCTCAGTACCCATAACACAAGCTTTGCTAAGCTTACTTTGGGACTAGGTCAATTGGTGTGAATTGTCCCGTGATATTGATTTATTTTATTTAATTATAATTTTAAATAGGTAGTAATAAATTTCAGTTATCTTGCACTAGCCCAAGACAAGTCAATATCAAACTGTGAAATTTAGTCAATTTTACACTGTACTTATTAGCTTAAGCCCCAGATTTAATTCTATGCAGGCTAATATCAAACCTAACAATTTAATAAAATAACAAATAAAAACACAAAAAATCAAAAGAACCCGCACCCCTCCTGAACCCTAAAGAACTCTGGCTAATATTGATTATTAACTTTATTTGCCAGCTATTTAATTAAAAAACTCATTTCTATACTCACTTCCAAATATTTCTTGATAACTTGATCAATTTCCCTTGTAACTGCAGACTGTATAGTCTGTCGTAGCATATCCAGAGACTTATTGGCACTGGCTCTAAACTCAGCTATGGGTCGAGAGTGAGGCTGTACTGGCCCAGGCAGGCTGAACCTTCGGTGCATAGCTGCTAACGTGTTAATAGCTATTTGCCTTGTTATTGGCAGTTTCTAAAAAAAAAACAGTTTTAGCAATACTGGCAGTCAGGAAAAAAATAAGTATGAAATTAGATTAGGAGTGAACAAAGCAACTTGTAAAAACAAATGAACAGCTTTATTTTTTTAACAAGTAGTCAAATCGTAGTAGTTAATTACGTAAAGTTGTGAACAAGACTCATTTAATCATTATGTTGTTGAACTCATACTTATCGGAAATAACTCGAGGACGAAAGTGTATTTTTTATGAGATCCTTACCGTCTGCATCGTGCATGTAACGTTCGGACGAACTGTTAAAGTTTTCGTAGGCGCTTGGAAACTCCATGAGACGCTAGCAGTACTTTGACTTTGGCTTTCAGACACAGAATTCTGTTGCGATGTTTCAATGTTAGGCCAACTCTTTTGAACCACCATTTCGCAGGTAAAGCCGTCACAATCCTTTACAATACTTATGATCCAGATGCTTTACGGTATTGGAACACCAGTTTAAGTTATAATTATAAAATGCATTTGCTGTATAATACTATAAAAACGATTACATTTTTACGAAAATTAAATTAATACAATTTGCTCGGCTTGCCCCATTTTTTCAATACATCAATACCTACGTAGTAAAGTAAAGGATCAGTACTCTGTCTGTGGTAAAGGATGGGATGTTACGCACGTCACCTTCTGATTAGGTACATGTCTGGTACCGACTTCTAAAATCTGGTACAAATAAAAAGTTTTGCCACATATATTTTATTTTTTCAACAAATTAGTACTTTTACATAAAATGAATGCTCAGAATTTAACATGAATATTGAATTGAACCGAAAAATTACCAACGCGGTGTGATGACGCGTACCATGGTATTTGTATGCTACAGGCAAAAATGGACGAGTGCCATCGGAAATGGCGAGAAGAAAACGTTAGTTCTGTGAGTAGTCTGTGAGAAGAAACAAAAGCGTAGCGTAGTGTTAGTTTAGTGTGGTAGGCTATATTACATTAATGTACTGTCCGCAACTCAGCCCAGGGGGGCTACCTAATACGAAATTCGAAAATGGGTGTAGATAAATGTAATAATTTCATAATTATTATTATAACCGTGTAAAAAGCTTTTTATTTTTTCAATACTAACAACAGTTACAGACAGAGCCGCACAATGCTCATAACAGTAAACTAACTGAAGAGGGGCTACTAAGAAATTCGAAGTTCGTATCGTACCGTCCCTCTCACAACACAAAGCTTTTTACACGGTTATAATAATAATTATGAAATTATTACATTTATCTACACCCATATAGTAAATCCTCAATCATGCGTTCAAAAACCATAGGTAATGACCAGCATTACGACATTGGATTCTATTATGACCACGGCTGTATCGTAATTAGATTTCATACATCATTACAGCACGGGGGGGGGGGCCGCAACCACGTGCAGCAGCAGGTCGTCGCACGCGCAGCGGGCACAGCTCGTGGGGCAGACATACCTACCTAGTTCTCGTTAATGCAGGTCATTCTCAATGGTTCTTGGTTAGAGGATTTAATATATGGATATAGATAAAATCGGCTACGCCTCGTTTCATAAACCCACACGTGTTTTAAGGACCCCTATTACGATACAGTTGCATAAAATACTATTATGTTATTGCTATCTTCTAAAGCTAGTCATTTCACAATTCACAAGTGTTTCGTGTACCAAAATTAAAAAAAAAGGTACTACTGTTTACTTACAACACTATTCTGAGAGCTGTTGCTTTGCTAACCTAATTTTTCCTACTGGCATCTCTGGCAAATTTACTAAGATAATCATGAAATAACTTAAAAAAAAATACTAAGATAGAAAAAGGGCTGCAATGGAGTAATAATTATTGGAAGGAGTTTTTTTTTATTACAATTAATAAAACCAAACAAATCCGGGCGTGTTAGTGATTTTTTTCCGGCTTCAAATGTAAGGTACTTAAGCCTTTCTGGTATAGGCTTGGCAGTGATGAAAATATCGATAGTCCAAACTTTTTTTACACAGTCACCTCGTTTCAGAGCAACTATACTCTGTTTATTAAACCAAGATACTAAAGTGACAGTATGAAATGTCAAATGTAAAAATAATGTGACCAGCATAATACATACGAAGTGCTGCTCTCTGATTTTGGTTTTTTGACATAATTGCAAAATAAATCACAAATATGAAATGTTAGTATTGCAAGTCTGTGATAAATAGGAAAAATAAAAACCAGCAAGGCTACTACGAAACTCGTAACTCGAAGTTCGTGTCGTGCGGTCTCTCTCGCTCTCGTATCAAACAGTGTAAGTGTCAGAGGGACCGCACGACACGAACTTCGAGTTTCGAGTTTCGAAGTAGCCCAGCAGCAGCCAGACATCACTAGAGACATACAAGCAATACGGGTCACACTCTTTCCCGGCATGGATACTACCGACTTGGAAATACCGACCGTTTTTCGTCTACACATAGAAGCTCATGTCAGTTTCTATGGGCTTGCACACAAAAAAGAGGGTCGGTATTTCCATGTCCGTATTATCCGGGTCGGGAAAAAGTTTCACCCAAGCCAAGCTAAGAGTTGGTGCGTTTATTTAATGACGTTGAGTTCTGCAGGGCTACTACGAAACTCGAAACTCGAAGTTCGTGTCGTGTGGTCTCTCTGACACTTATACTATTTAATACGAGAGCGAGAGGGACCACACGACACGAACTTCGAGTTTCGTAGTAGCCCTGCTGAGTTGACGTTGACGCGGTTGACGTTTGCTTTGGTGTGACGTGCTGTGCTGACTACTGCTGGCGTGACAGAACGAATTTAGGATCAAAATTTTAGATTGGTATGTGAATTTTGTTTTAAATATATATTATTGCAGTATCATATATAATTATTTAGCGATTTCTGTAAGTTAAGTAATTCTAAGTAGATATTGTACTTTTCGCATAAAAATAACATTTCGATGTGGCCGATTGTACCCTACTCACATTACTGATAACATTTATTATTTGTCAGTCAAAATTATTCTGTTACCTATTTACAGCAGTTAAGTAGTGATATCCGTAAGAGCACGACGTGTTACAATATTTAGTTCCCTCGAAATCGTTACACACGTTTTACCCATTGGTAAGACATTTAAATTACTTTAAAAATTCATTGAAAGAAAATAGTTTTATTTGTCGACTGTCAACTTTTTGAACCATCATCTCTTTTTAATTAATTCCTCCATGAGCTTAGTTACTTGAACTTTGTACTGGCTGTTTACAATAACCAGTTTTCAAGGTTTATTTGATTTACAATTGTAATTGGCATGTTGGACTTGGAACTAAGAAAGAAGTTATTTGTGTCTAGTGTCCCGAGGAAGTGTCTTGTTCCTATGTTATTTAAATTGTTCTAAGTTATTAAAAAATTGTGTAAAAGGTGTAATTTTTTTACACTGGGTAGGTGTTCAAACAAACAAACTGCTTAGTTATACAAACAATAAAGTTAGCTTAAACAATTGGGCAGTAACTTTATTGTAATAACATCTAGTGGAGGTAGGCTGCACAAAGTTTTTTGGGAAACTTAACTACAATACAATTCTTTACTACTTCCATAACACTCCATTCTTCACCTAAGCACCAGATATGATTCATTATTCAGAGCTAACTTCTGTAAATACTTTTTCCTCAACAGACTTGCTTTCATGAGTAGGTACATTGAGGAAACTTAATCACATACCAGGATGGATCCTTTTCATAATCAATTTTGCTATGATTTCTATGGCATATGTATGGGATGTAAGCATGACATTAGTAGCACTAAAATTCCATCCTGGTACATGATTCAGTTTCCTTTACTGTTACAGCTACCTACTTTAGCTTAGTGAATTTCTTCAAATTGCCAAGGATAATGCAAATCTACTTAAGTATCTATCATATGTAAAAAATAAAGCATATCTGCACTATGTGTTGTTTTATAGAGGATATTTTGGAGTAAAAATTGGAAATTGACTAGATTTGACAGATGTGGAATTTTCTATTGATAGAGCATTTTCAGAGTATCCGATCCGATATCAGTATCGGACGCCGAAACCAATATTGGGGCAAGTAAAATGTATGAAATATGTACCCTGTCTTTCAGATTATCTGATCCGATATTGGATCATATTTCATACATTTTACTTGCCCCAATATCATTCGGCGTCCAATATTGCGTTAATATTGGATTGGATAATCTGAAAACGCTCTTACTGGGATGGGATTTAGACTGTCCTCACCTCAATGATATGATAAGTTTTCCATTAGCATAGCTCACATTAAATTTAGACACACCTGAAACTAAATCAAAAACTATACTTTTCTTTTGTAAAGTAAAGAGTATAACTGTATAAGTTGCCAAATAATTGATTTATCCAGGAGTTACTTTGCTGAGGTCCATGGATATCAATAAACTACTTACACTAATTCAATTTGTTTCCCCATTATTGTTTTGCTGCTATTTGTTTTAATGAGAAAGCAAGGTAAATTAGTGTTGTTTATAAATTTGTAAGGTGTATTGCGAGATCTCACTCAGTGGTTTAATGGTTAACAGGTTCCCTGTCCTGAAGCAATGTGCAGCGTTCTTTTGACACATCCCGATAGTAATGATAAAGTTATGTTATATCCTGAATGTAATTTCTCCATAGTAATTTTCATTGGTTATCTAAATGTGGTTCAAGAATAAAAATAATATAATATAATATTTTATGTATTAAAATTTAATATTTATAGAAATAATTATTTGGATGTACCTACCAGTAAAGTCACGCATGAGGCACACGTGCCTCATGGGACAGGGAACCTGTTAATCTATTCCTGGCAGCCATTTTTTGGCAGTACAAGTAATAGACAAGCAAGAACATATTTGGTTCAGTTTTTGATTGAGGCACAATCGCAGACAGTAGCCAATAGACTCTCTGCATCTTGTCTCTACACTTTTTCTTTATCTGGGCATCAAATAAAAAGTATATTGTTTTTACTTGAAAACAACTTTAAAGGCAAGTATGAGAGGTGCAGAGAGTTTCATACTTGCTTTTGAAGTTGTTTTAAAGTAAAAACAATATACTTTTTATTTGATGCCCACATAAAGACAAACTCTTCTGTGGACGGACAAACTAGTTACAGGCGTTACAGGCTACAGCACAGATAAAGCAAAGGTAAAAATTAGTTGCATTGACATTTTTCTTCAGTAAAAACTAGTACTCACCGAAAATACGATATGCCATCCTTTTTCAACATTGTTAATGTATTATTTTTGCACTTTGGTTCCATAGCCATTACGAAAAAATTAAGTAATATTTTTCTAAGGATTTCGTATTTTATACGGAATCCTCCAAGTTTAGGTTTATACCTTAGGCTGCTATTTACTCATAAACTACTAATAATTCTCAAGCAAACTTAGCCAGTATAGTTTTCCTTGAAAGTTTGATATACTTACTACCATCCTGAATTTTTTAAAATTTTCCCACCCACCGGTTTAGATTTTAGAGGGGGGAGGGGGGGACGCTCAATTTTTATGAAAATTTGCACTTCAAAATTGAATATTTCGCAAACACATCACTGAATAGAAAAATCGTCTTAGCAAACCCCTAATGGTTTTAAAAGACCTATCCAACAATACCCCACACTATAGGGTTGGATAAGAAAAAACAAAATCACCCCACTTAACGTCTATGGGAGGTACCCTAAAAATTTTTTTTTAAAATTTTGATTGTACCATTTTGTCGGCATAGTTTACATATATATTCGTGCAAAATTACACCTTTCTAGCATTGATAGTCCCTGAGCAAAGCCGCGGACGGACAGACAGACAGACAGACAGACATGGCGAAACTATAAGGGTTCCGTTTTTGCCATTTTGGCTCCGGAACCCTAAAAAGGAGGATGTTCTCAATTCATCGGTTTTTGTAGCCGGTTACATTTTTTTTTTCATTTTTTATACTTACATTTTTTGCTTTTTATTTCCTGGGTGTTTTTTTAGGGTGGGTTTATTTTTATTTAAAAACAATCTTCGATTTAACAGAACGAAAAGATTTTTCGATTGAAATGAGTAAGATGAAAAGATTAATTTAGTGACATTATTTTGACGTCTATCAGTGACACATTCTACGGGTAAAATAAAATACTTACTAAACATGAAAAATGTATTAAAATTGTCAAAACTACATTATTAAAAAAACGGTTATTGACCATTGCATTACATTGGGGTAAATGCGTTACATAGACGCAATAACCTCAGTGATAGGTACTGACGCATACTGACGCAGGCAAATGAACCAACTACTACTAGTCATGTTTAATACAAATGAACACCAAAAACCTAAAAGCAAATGAGGATGAAAATGTGTTTTGTTCACTTTTCTCAAGCACTGCTGAACTGGTGTGGTACTAAATTTCAAAATTGCCGATATCTTGAAACCCTCTATAGCCTCTATGTTATGTTACGGGTTGTCCTCCAAGTAGTTCAAGTGTCTATTACTAGATGGCGAGAGCTATTGTAACTCACGCTGTTTTAAAAATAACTGAAATAAACGCAAAAACCCCATAGTCGCTTTTACCTCAGGTGACTATAGGTATTTTGACAGATATCAGTAGCCAAACCACATCACTTACATAAGTGACATTGCCACTCACATAATAAGGTTGAGTGGTTTTTTATCACTTTATGGAATACCTAATCAATAGAATAGAATACAATTTTGGTAGCAGCTTCGCAATAAAGGTCACTAGTTGTGACGTCCAAGTAGTTTATTTAAATGATTGTTAACCTAGGATCTTTCTACGGGGGTATCGATAATATTATCAATGAGGCAATATCATTGTACTTACAAACTTACATAACAAAGAAACAAAACAGTAGGTAATTGAACTTAAGTAGGTAGGTATATAAATTTTTGCACGCGGCTACACGTATGGAGAGATTATTTGTTTTTAGGGTTCTGTACCTCAAAAGGAAAAAAACTGAACCTTTTTAGGTTTACGTCCATATTTCTCTCTCTATCTATCCGTCTATCAAGACCTTATTTCTCATTAACGCGTGGAGGTATCAAGCTAAAATTAATATTAAATACTCGGGTCCCCATGAAGCAGTTAAAAACAAACATCTATGTTAAAGCAATCAAAAGATACAGTAACTGAAAAAGGCCTGTCCGGTTTTCCTAGAAACTTACAATTTGGTATGAGTAAGGTAGCTTTTATGTTACACATGGTTGTGTTGTTTATAAAAGTCTGAAAATCCTTTTTTTTTCTTGGCCGTTTTATTCAATAAATAAGGAATCAAAAACGCCCAACATTTAAAAAAATATACCTACTCCCTGTTTTAGTAACAATGTTACAATATGATCCAATGACATCGTTATACCTCCTAAGTGACTAAAGTTGACGAACTTTTTTGACTCGTAAATGGGTCGTCGTTATGTTCCCTCCCAGAAATGACGAGCATTTTTCCGACCCTGGCTATAAGTCATCTTTGACCTCCGACCTATCTCTAAGCCAAAAACATGTTGATCAGTAGCTTCGTTGACGTAAAGGAAGAGTAAACAAACACATTTTAATAATAAAATAATAATAACAATTTGAGGTCATTGTTTGGTTATCTTTACTTTAATTTTGTTACAGAAACCAACATGTCGAAAATAAAGGCTGGACCCGTTGTTGACATCCTCGGCGATGAGATGACCAGAATCATCTGGGACCTTATCAAGGACAAGCTGATCCTGCCATTCTTAGACATTGAGTTGCATACGTATGATTTGGGTATGGAATACCGCGATAAGACTGATGATCAGGTCACAATTGACTGTGCTAACGCTATTAAGAAATACAACGTTGGTATCAAGTGCGCCACAATCACTCCTGATGAAAAAAGAGTGGAAGAATTTAAGCTTAAAAAGATGTGGAAGAGCCCGAATGGTACTATCCGTAACATTCTCGGAGGAACTGTCTTCAGGGAGGCCATTATCTGCAAGAACATTCCGCGCTTGGTTACCGGCTGGGAGAAGCCCATTATCATCGGCCGTCACGCTCACGCCGATCAATACAAAGCCACTGACTTTGTTGTACCTGGAGAGGGCAAATTAGAACTGATCTTTACACCCACTAATGGAGAGCCTATCAAATATGTCGTCCACGAATATAAGGGTCCTGGTGTCGCCATTGGCATGTTCAACACTGATGCTTCCATTATTGACTTTGCTCACTCGTCGTTCAAATTCGCCTTGGACAGGAAGTACCCCCTATACTTGAGCACTAAGAATACCATTCTTAAGAAATATGATGGTCGTTTCAAGGATATCTTTGAAGAAATCTACGAAAGGGAATACAAGGCACAATACGAGGCTGCTGGTATCTGGTACGAGCACAGGTTGATCGATGACATGGTCGCCTATGCCATGAAATCTGAAGGTGGCTTTGTATGGGCCTGTAAGAACTATGACGGCGATGTTCAATCGGACTCTGTTGCTCAGGGTTACGGATCTCTTGGTCTTATGACCTCCGTGCTTATCTGCCCAGATGGAAAGACGGTGGAAGCTGAAGCCGCCCATGGTACAGTAACTAGGCACTACCGTTTCTATCAGCAAGGAAAGGAAACCTCCACCAACCCTATTGCCTCCATTTTCGCTTGGACAAGAGGCTTGTTGCACCGTGCCAAGTTGGATAACAACCAGGAACTGCATGATTTCGCTGCAGCTTTGGAAAGCGTATGCATCGAGACCATTGAAGGAGGTGTAATGACTAAAGATCTTGCCATTTGCATTAAGGGCATGAACAATGTCCAGAGGTCAGATTATTATGAAACATTTGAGTTCATGAACAAGCTGGCTGAAAACCTGAAGAAACGTCTTGGTAAATGACTACACAATTCTAAACATGAAGCTAAGCTCTAATTTTGTGATTATTTTTGTCTCAAAAGGGAAGAAAGGGTACCTTATACAGTGCTGTATTTACATTATTTTATTTATTTTGATTGTATTAACGTCTTCGTATTTTAATAAATGTATTTGATTTAACGGATATTTAATTATTATTAAGATGAGTAGTTATCGGGTAGAGGCATTAAAAAAAACATCCACATCCTACTTTATGTTATAAATGTGAAAGTTTGTGGAGATATTTGGATGTTTGTCACTCAATCACGCAATAACGGCTGAACGGATTTACATCAAACTTGGCGTAGGTACAGATAGACAAAGATCTGCATTGAGACATAAGATAACTTGATATCCCGGTAATACGTTTCCGTGGGATAATATTTCAAGTTTAAATAAGAATGGAGGGCACTCACTATCCAAGAACGGTGACGTACCTCTGCTCTTAAGATGACGTGTTAACTTCGTTTGCAATCAACAGAGGGCGTTGAGTGAGCGAACGTTGTCCTTTCAAATCATTACCGTAACCACAGAGTACATATATAACCGTAACCTTTTTTCAAGCGAAACTAGTACATTTATTTATTGCGTTGCCATGGTATCAAGAATCGTGTACTTAAGTAAACGGTTGTCGTTGTATATTTAAAAAATTGCACCGTCATTTATTTATGCAACAGTTCAGTTAAGACGGCATTAGGATACTAGTTTGTAAATAAACCTACGATAAAGCCTATTTGTGAAGAACCTAAGCTGAAGTCATTCTGAGAAATTCTTACCTACCTACTAAATAATATAATGTAAATGCGAACAAACAAACAGATTAACAAACTTTCGCATTTATAATATTAGTGGGAAGAAAATCTGCCACCGGTTCGGAAAAAGCTTTGTTGAAAAGAGTCCGACAGGAAACTCGAAAAGATTTTTTTTTCATAACAGATTTACAAGTTATCAAAAGATTTACATCATAAGTAAGTACATATTTAACACAACTTCATTTTTTAACACAGTAGGTTAGGTACACGCTATTTTTTCCTCAAATTCTCATTGCCAGTTCAATGTAGTGATGTCTTTAGGGATGGATGCATCCGATGTGTCCGTTAGATAGGTAATCTCAGGGCTTACTAATGCTTCAATTAAAAATACCATACTGTCATATCATAACTTAGTGTAACAGGTTGGCAGCTGTTGACATTAAACATACATTTGTATGGATAATTTTCGTGTCACAATGGAAAAAGTTAATGGAAATTATAACCACCTGCTAACGCAGCTTTAACGGTGTGCAACTTTTTGGTCTTCACCATCCGTCTTCTTTTGATGCAAACTGCATTGATTGATAAAATAAAATAATTTAATGAAGAAAATAATTGTTTAACTGAAGATGTGGAATATTTTTACGTGAAGACAAGGTACAATAAAACAATTTAATCATCGCATACTTAATTGACAAGATTTCATTTTTTTAACATCTGTTAATTACTACAGGAATCGAAAGAGTTTTGCCTCCTGAATATGGGAAAATATTTATTATAATTGATTTCTTCATATTAAAATAAATGCAAAAAATTGAAAAAATATGTCTGAATTTGCCAACACTACCACAGAATAGATATGTTTCCTTTGCCTTTATCACCAGAAAAAGGAGCTGTCATAATTTTGATATTGTCTCTATGCAACGTCTACATCTGATTTACGTGATCTTTTTTTCAGAGACTAGACAAAAGTAATGGATCTATTGTGTCGTAGTTTTGGAGTTATGCCCTTTTAGAATAAGCACATCTTAAAAAAATGTAATAAATTAATTAATAGTTGTAGCGAAATTTTAAAAATATCAGCGTTTTTCTCTTTCCAAACAGAATACAGAGAACGAATCAAATTATAGTCTTAGAAATATGAAATCTTGTCAATTATAATATCACGGGATGCCGATAAAGGAAAATCCTTGTGAAATTTACCTACCTACTGTAGAAGCGATTAAGAAAAAAAACCGGTCAAGAGCGTGTTGGACACGCCCAAAATAGGGTTCCGTAGCCATTACGAAAAAATTAAGTAATAATTTTCCAAGGATTTCGTATTTTATACGGAATCTGACAAGTTTAGGTATATTTATAACTTAGGCTGCTATTTACTCTTAAACTACTAATAATTCTCAAGCAAACTTAGCCGTTATAGTTTACCTTGTAAGATTGATATATACTTACTATCATCCTGAATTTTTTCAAGTTTTTCCACCCACCGGTTTAGATTTTAAAGGGGGGACGCTCGATTTTCATGAAAATTTGCACTTTAAAGTTGAATATTTCGCAAACAAATCACTGAATCGAAAAATCGGCTTAGCAAACCCGTAATGGTTTACAACGATACCCCACTATAGGGTTGGATGAGAAAAAAAAATCACCCCCACTTTACGTCCATGGGAGGTACCATAAAAAAAATCTAGAATTTTTTATTCTACCATTTTGTCGGCATAGTTTACAATATATTCGTGCAAAATTACAGCTTTCTGGTATTGATAGTCCCTGAGCAAAGCCGCGGACGAACGGACAGACAAACAGACAGACAGACATGGCGAAATTATAAGGGTTCCGTTTTTGCCATTTTGGCTCCGGAACCCTAAAAAAGCCGTGGTGGCCTAGTGATTTGGTCTATGGCCTCCCAAGCAAGGATCGTGGTTTGAAACCCCGGCTCGCACCTATGAGTTTTTGGAAATTCATGTGCGAAATTAGGTACATTTGAAATTTACTACAAGCACAAACCTGCAAAGCAATTCCATGGTGTGTGTAAAGTTCCCAATCCGCACTGGGCCCGCGTGGGAACTACGGCCCAAGCCCTCTCATTCTGAGAGGAGGCCTGTGCCCAGTAGTGGGACGTATTTGGCTGGGATGATGATGATGAGAAGCGAAACGGGACACTAATCGCCTTTTACTATAAATCAAAATTTAATTGTTACAAAATGCCGCCTTCAAAAACGTCAATAACATAACACAAGTGTAGTGTTTAGAGAGGGCTATTTAGCCATTGGGAGTATTCATTATTTTCACACGCGTTTGCTCCCTACTTTATGAGCATTGTAGGCATTTAAACTTACACAGTTTAGAATCCTAACCCAAGATCTTATTCATATATCTATATAAAAATTTGTTAATTATTTATGAATTATTACCTAAGTATACGAAGGGCAACAGTTAGCTATGCAGTTAAAGCGCAGTTGTTAACTTATTATTAATTAATAACAACATCCATACACAATCTGCATTTATAACAGAAAGAATTGGTCCTTCGAACCCAATTTTTTGGGGCTTAACTGTGGATGAAAGTATGATTTGTAGATCTATTTGTACTATCTTGAGTAGGTAGGTAAATTCTCTATTCAGTCTCAAAATTAGTAAATCGTAGTAATTATCGACAACTATTTTGTCGCAATTCGAAAGAAGACTGCAGCAGGTAGCTGTACAATTTGAATGCCTAAAGCTAGCTAAAAGGAACAAAACTAAATACTAAGTCAAATAATAAATCAGTTCCATTTTTCTCTACAAACCGTACGATTCCCCATAGAGGCGAAGGCGAGTCAGCAAATAACTTTTCTTAGTGAATTACCGGAGGCGGTTGATGTGGTTTCCCCTACAAGTGCGTCCCTCCCGCCGGGTCTCCCTCCGTTCGAGAGGGCCATTCAGAGAGTTCGCGAAGCTTGCTTGCTGCTTCAGTTTGGCGGGCTTAGCGTTAGTCAGCAGTCGCGCGCGGTGCTGCCAACCTCCAAGACCACATTGGCGGGAAGAACGACTTGCGGGATCCGTGTACCTGTATAACCCTCTAAACTTTATGTGCGCTGCGTAAAACATGGCTCTAAAATCAGACTTTTTGATGCTACTAAGATGGCTGGTCGTAGTAAATATTGTCGTGGTAAGTATTTATCTACTCTGCTTATATGTGATATGGTACTCAGATGGTCTGTGGTCTGAATAGATATTATTTATAATACACAAATTTTCGGTTTTCTGCTTTCTCAGTATAATCGACATTAGCTTTAAGTACCTACAATAAACAAAGTTGTACAGGGTAGATAGTTAAATAACCCAGGATAAGGGGATTTAAAAGAATATGTTGAAAATACCCACAAATTAAGAATTTTGTTTCATGGACACGTTATTTTTAAGACCTAGGTCAATTTTTTATACAAAAATCATCTTTCTTATCTTAATTTAAGAAGGTAAAGAATTGTAACTAACGTCAATTTGGAACTCTTCATTTAATTAAGTTCCTACAAATATGCAAAATTTTCTTATAAACAACATGCGCTCTACGTTCCGACAGATAATAATTTCCACACTAGGAATAGTTTTTTCGAAACTTGAGATTCACCAGAATATAATAATTTGAAAACCACTATACAACGAGTTATATAACGTCTACCTTCACGCTTAATTTATTTTAATTTCTTACCGAGTTTAATTGCCGTTCAAAACAGTAGTTTAAATTGTATCTACTTATATCTAAACATACGTTTAGACCATTAGAACGTTACGATAACTAACTGTAATGATTGCAACATCGATGATGGAGTCTTACTGCCGTTCGAACATGTTCAAATCGATCTTTAAAAGTGTAGGAGCTACTGCACTGTTCTGATTATCGTAACATTTCGGATGCAAGTTTTATTGCCTTACCCACTAGCCGGTGTTTGGAGTCACTGTAGGCATACAGAGGTATATCTAGGTATTTTTGTTTTCGTTATGTTTAAAAAATTCAAGGATTTAAACGCAGTTTAAAAGTATATTCCTGTGCATGGGTATGGAGTCAGGAAATCAATTATTTACATACCTATATTCTTATCTTTCGTTCAGGAGAATCACTACTTGACTGTATAATTAGATACATTTTTGTAAGAAAAGATAACATAATATGGATACCATTTTTCTCTTAATCCAGACTTAATAAAAAGTAAAAGGTAGTCCCTTATTATCTGTGTTAAATATTTATTATGATCCGGTATCATTTAAAATAAATATGGCAATATTTAGTGTAGTCAACCACATCGCTAAGCATGTTTAGTTATACGGCAGATCTAGGTTAAATTGCCATACCTATTTGACGGTGATATGAGTAGGTTAGTCTGAATGTAGAGTTCAGTTTTATTTTAACACTACTCGGTATCAATCGTTAAAAAGCGGGTTCATTTGTAGGTATCACTTAATGAAAACACATCTGTGTCAATATCACCATTTAGACATGAAGAAAACTTACTACATTTATGAAATTAGGTTCGTTGTAATTATGAGACAAATTTATTATATTTAACGGAAACTACGGGATATGATGACGAAAATGCATACGAAAGATGTATCTAGTGAAGTGTCAACGAAACTATAACGTGTGTAAAATGTTTTTGGTACTTAATTTATATTTATAAACCTTGCTGACTGATAATAGATAAAGTTATGTTTAGAACTTTAAATTTTCCAATAAAATTTTAAGATAAAAAATTGATTTTTAATGCAAGCTTTTTTTGCTGACTGTACTTGCACCCAAATTACCGAGAGTTTAAGAGTTTTCGTCCCGCAGAGACAACCAGAATTTCACTAGTAAGTTATTAATATTAGTAGGTAGGTAGGTACGCTAAGTTTCAGCTGTTTCGGATACCAGGGGTCTATATTAATTCGCATAAATTAATTGTCCTAATTGAAATTGGCATAACGTTATTTCGCATAATTATTAATTAGCATAACATCACTTCGCATAAGTATAAAAAAGTATAAACATATGATATTAGTTTAATAAAATAAAAAAATATATTTGTCAAACAATATAATAAGGTGTTGTATTAAGAGAAAAATTAATACTCAAAGTAAAATGATTATTGTTGTATTTGCTCAATTCAATTAGATCTGAGAAGTAAACTACTATGTGAAAATATCTATTATTGGGCTATAATAAAAAAATACCTAACATCGAAGCCTAACCTAACCGAGTCGGATTTGCCCTGAACAAGCTAATTCACTCGCTTGATAAAATTATGCGTATTCATTTTATTACAGTTTAAGTTATAGTTAATAATGTTATGCATATTTCAATTATGCGAATTCATTATTAAGCTTAATAAGTGTTATGCTTCTTTATAATTATGCAAGTTCGCTGTTATGCACAATTATGCTATGCCAAATCTGTTATGCGAAATTAGAGGCACCAGAATGTTGCATTGCAAGTTGAATAAAAGCTTGCAGAAACGCAGAAACATAAACAAATAGCACTCTTCTTAAAATATGTGTGCTCTATATACTGGCATGTCAAAATAATTAAAACTATGTATGTACAAGAAAAAGCTTCAGAAGCTTCTTACGTGAATAGACCTTTAAATACCTATCACTAACTGTAGATGTAAGATTACGACTTATTATTAGGTACACACTTATAGCCGCGACACATACAGGCACCGAGAACCGCTAGCCTGCCGTATCAATTACCAGCGACGCTCGGGTGCACCCAATTACCGACTGAGGCTCACATGATTCCTATTCATCACCTCAAGATTACTTACCGATTAAAAATCGATTTTGCACATGACGTACCAAAGGGATCGATAAGTAACCCGATTAAAGTTGATTGCAGAATATCGGATGTCGATAAAACTCTAGATTTTACTTGAATTTCCTTCGTTAGTTGGTATTAGCAATTTGCGGAGTTAGAACTAGGGTTGAAGATACTTTTTGTTCTTGTGGCTTTAAAGTTTGAAGATTATTATTATAAAGGTATTTTAGCTTCGAACTGTACCTATCTCCGTTCAAAGGCATCGGTTATTTTCAGTGCTCTAGACAAAGTATTTTTATGTATAAGTATTCTTATGTTTAGAGAACTATTTAACTACTTTTATTATATTTAGGGGCTGTTTCACCATCCATTGATTAGCGTTAACCGACGGTTAAATGAGATGCCGTCTCCGTCTATTCGAACAAAACAAATAGAGACGGCATCACACCTAACCGCCAGTTACCGCTAATGAATGGATGGTGAAACAGCCCCTTATACTGATAAACAAGCAATATTTGTGTGTAGGTAAACATTTATAGGTATGTATAATATATATGTCTGTTTTGCAATCTCGAAAACATTTAACAATTTCTATGAATAACATTTTGGGCAAAAATTAAGTCTCTTTCCAGTAAAACGCCTCGTTCCGATATTGCAAACACCAAGCGAAGTATTTGTTTGTAGGAGTACGGAAACCTAAAACCGAAAGAAAAAATCCATTTCACAATAGGCAATTTTTAAAGCGTTACCTTAAAAGTTAAAGGTAAAGCTTACTCGAAAACTAGAATGTAGGCGCCCTTTATTTACATAATGTATATGAGCAGCGTTTGAAAAACCGTATCAAAGTTCCGGAACCAATTAAAGCTTGCACCGGTCTACGGTTAAGTATTGCGCATAGGCAAGGCACCTGCTTATTACCGGTAACTACTGGATCCGAATGCTCGGAGCCCACCTACTGCGATTCACGAAATTTGAATTGATGTAACTTAGCTAGGGGCTTGGTTTGATCGTGCCGTCCATGCAGCATCCGCTAAAATGGAAGTATTTACTACACACTTATTTTTGATGAACTAAATTCATAAAATAACGATTTTTCTTCTTGTACAGAACACTAAGTAGTTAACAATAGACTATTTGAAATCACAAATTAATTGACATACTTTTTATGAGCTGTCAAGAAGCGATTTATCCATATAGCTTACAGTTTTTTTGGAAATAATTCGATATAAGCCTTCTCCAGTCAGTCAGTCTCTTCAGCGGTGCCATATTGACTATAGATACATCGAGAAGTTAAAGAGTTTGTACAGCAACGCCACTATGTCGATCCGGTTGCAGGACAAGAGCAAACAACCATCCAACTGCAGCGAGGTGTGAGACAGGGAGACGTTATTTCTCCGAAACTGTTCACAAATGCGTTGGAGGACGTTTTCAAGCTCTTGGACTGGAACAGGTTCCGCATCAAAATC
This sequence comes from Choristoneura fumiferana, assembly GCF_025370935.1. NCBI lineage: Eukaryota > Metazoa > Arthropoda > Insecta > Lepidoptera > Tortricidae > Choristoneura > Choristoneura fumiferana. Next base: position 14,528,767 of record NC_133476.1, on the reverse strand, counting down.
AACGGCGAGTACATCACCCATCTTCGTTTTGCCGATGATATTATAGTCATAATGGTGGAGTCGCTGGAGGAGCTCAATACTATGCTCAGTGACCTCAGTATCGTCTCCCAACAGGTGGGTCTTAAGATGAACATGGACAAGACTAAAATCATGTCAAATGTCCATGTCACACCCGCGCCAGTTATCGTTGGGAACGATACACTCGAAGTTGTTGACAACTATGTTTACCTTGGACAAGTTGTCCAATGGGTAGGTCCAACTTCGACAAAGAGGTCGCCCGAAGAATCCAACTAGGATGGGCAGCGTTCGGGAAACTTCGTTATATCTTCTCGTCCAATATTCCGCAGTGCCTGAAGACTAGAGTCTTCGACCAGTGTGTGTTGCCAGTGATGACTTATGGCGCTGAGACGTGGTCCTTAATTGTTGGCCTTTTAGAGCGACTCAGAGTCACGCAACGAGCTATGGAGAGAGCTATGCTTGGACTTTCTTTGCGCGATAGAATCCGGAATACGGAAATTCGTCGAAGAACTAAAGTCACCGACATAGCTGGAAAAATATGCAAGTTGAAGTGGCAATGGGCGGGCCACATCGCTCGAAGAACACAGATTACCGTTGGGGGAGAAAAGTCCTCGAGTGGCGACCACGAACCGGAAGACGAGCGTTGTCAGGCCTCCCACCAGGTGGACTGACAACTTCGTGAGAGTTGCGGGAAACCGGTGGATGCAAGTGGCGAGTTGTCGTTCATTGTGGCGTTCTAAGGGGGAGGCCTTTGTTCAGCAGTGGACGTCTTCTGGCTGATGATGATAATGCCGATGAAGGCTAATTTGTTATAGGCTTTTACGTGTAATTTTAAGAACGTATATTTTCGAATCCACCAAAATTTGGTTCCGTAAGATGGTAAAAAAATGGTAACCTACAATACCTAGGTGATTTTTTTGAGTAAAAATGTTATCAGTAAATTTAATGTCAAAATAAAATGGAAATGGGCACTAAAGAGAGAATCTGAGAAGATTAGGGCCTCTGTTTCGTTCCCCATCCACGCGGAGTTCTGCTACCCACCACCCCAACGTCTGAGGTCCCGAAATCCTTCGTGTGGCCTGCATCAGCAGGGTTTTGAAATATCTGAGGCTTGGAAAAGCGAATGGTCCGCTGCTAGTGCACATCACCGTACTGGTATCACTGATCCCACGCGGAAACTCCCGGGTTTTGACCTCCCTCGTAAACAGTGGTGCCGGATAAACAGGTTAAGGACAGGGCACGGCCGCTGCAATTATTTCTTGCATAAGTGGGGGTGGAGAGACTCAGCTTTGTGTGAGTGCGGCGAAGAGATCCAAACCATGGAGCACGTAATCCAGCGTTGCCCTCTGCACTCGTACTCGGGGCCGCCGGAGGACCTACTGCACCTCACATCGGACGCAGTTGCATGGCTCAACACCCTGAATGTTGACATTTAGCATGTTGTATTGTTTTTGTATTTTGTAACTTTGTGTGTACCTATGTATTATAAGCCTATTTTAAATGTATGCCATACGATTAAATAAATAAGTAAATGTCAAAATATGTTTGATTAATTCAGTTTTTAGATCCGTAAGCTGAATCCACCAATATATCATCTAACAGGAAATTAAAAAAAAACCGCCAAAGCTATTATTTCGTAATAGGTACGTCTAATTTGTATTAGGAAAAAAATTAAATAATTTTTTTAAGTCACATTTTATCAATTGGATTTTAAATAATTATCATTTAAAATCCAACAATGTCTATTGGAAATTACGTATTTTGTTAAACCAAAATAACATTAGCAGCAAAAATAAGTTCAAAAAGTCTCTAGGCACGTCAAAAAGACATACCTAAACCGTAACTATACCTACGTTTTATGCCACTATCGTAATTAATTTTTAATGTTTACTTTTGAAAATATGAAGGTTTTTTTAAGTTCCTTCGAAAAAAATAAGTGGATTTTACATGTGTTACAAAGAACATAAATAAAACTAGTAAATTATTAAGTAAATAGACTTATAGCAATTTCGCCTTATTTTTGCAGAATTATTAAATATTATTTTTTATAAAATTTTACTGTCGCGGTGATAAATTTTGGTGGATTATTGAAGAATATATTTGCAAATTACCTGACCTAATTATTAATGCAAAAAATTTGCTTATTTCAATTAATGTTAATTTTACTTAGAGCGAAGGTGTTAGGTGACTGGTGTAATACTTTACTGGTGTAGTACTTTGTAGTGCTAACTAATTCAATTGGCTAAATACATATTTATTTATTTCAAAGTTAGTTAGTTTACTAACAATTAAATTGCACAGTGTTTCGGGTGCGCCAGTCGGGATTCGAATCCAAAGCCGAGTGTGTTTCCAAATACACTACTGAACTGCCACTCCCTGTCAGTTTTTTAACCGGCTTCAAAAAAGGAGGAGGTATCAATTCGGTTGTATTTTTTTATGATTGTTACCTCAGAACTCCGTCTTTTATGAACCGATTTGAATTTTTTTTTGCTTTCGTCTAGGAATGTCTTCAATTAGGTCCCATAAGCACCAAATCAGGATCTGATGATTGGATCTTAAGAAAATCGAGGGAACTCTTCAAATGTTGTAGGGACACCTATAGTAAATTGGATATATTTAGTAGTAACTCGTGCATTTGCTCTTTAAAATCATCATTTGGTGAAATGGAACTGATGATGAAGACCACAGTTGACCATCGGAGTTACTACTCAATACAAGTATTTCACGGGTTGAATTTTAATTACTTTGACGCAGTTGCTAAGCAAATAATGCTCCTCGTAATGCATACGGTTACGGGTGGTGAAGCACCAGGACTCCTCAATAATGAACGCCTCTGCATCAGCATTTTATAACAAAAAAATGAACCGACTACAAAAAAACCATGAAAATATTTTTCTACCAGTCTGAAGTCGGTCGGTGCCTCAGCACGAGCCAGCAGGAGTGATTGAAGCCCAATTTAAAGTGCGTAGGTGAAGTAGATGACTATAGGTCCACTCCTGCTGGCTCGTGCCGAGGCACGACAGACTTCAGACTGGTAGAAAATTATTTTCATGGTTTTTTGTGGTTGGTTTAATTTTTTGTTATATATTTTTTTGTTTTATAATTATTAGGTACGACCTAACTAAATATTGTGATAATACGGGGGCGATAAACTGTTTGTTTAATAATATGTCAAGGCAGTTATTAACTTTTGCACTCGTTCAATTATAATAATCATGCTTTAAAGATATCGACCTATACCTACCTACCCTTACAGCATCATGAATATAATTAGATTAAAACAATTTGATAAGCAAAGCAACACAGTTATCTAACGGTTGACTGTAACCTCAATCATTTGTTTTACGATCGCAATAAATTAAAAAAAGAAAATCTAAAGTTTAATATGCAAATCTCAAAGGAAAGAAACCCTTTATTAAAATTTCGCCATGTCAGTTCGTCCCACCGCGGATTAGCTTAGCTGTTTTCTACTCGAGTGCTCGAAAGCCGTAATTTTGCAAGAGCGTATTGTGTTAAACAGACGGTGAAAAAGAGGGAATATTTTTCCCAACACGTAAAGAAGGGATAATTTTTTCTAGTCTAACTAAACCCATAGATAGGGATATCGTTGGATAGGTCTTGCAAAAACTTTATAAGTAGGTATGCTGTAATTATATTTCGATTTAGCAGCGCGTTTGCAAAATATTAATAATATATATCTTTATTCAATAACACAAAATTGCACAAGAGAGGAATGAAACAATTACAAAGAAAAAGGCAACTTAGGTTAAACATAGCACAATTACATAAGTTGAATCCTGACTCACAAACTAGGCAAGGCCCGTATCTTGCAAGTCAGTGTTCGTCATTAAGCTTCAATGTGCTAATTTTCAAAGTACCCTCCTTCCAAAAGCTAAACTGTTTACTTGATTTTTTTTAATCAGTGTTACTTTTAAATAACGAATTTAAAAGGAAAACTATTATTGCACAGTAGACTTTACAACTTAATGAGTGATAGTCGATCAAAACTTAATAGCGAATATTTTCCGCATGTTAGTATGGAACCTTACATACACTACTTGTGGTCTGACAAGCACTTAAACTTAATTTTATAACAATTAGCATTTAAATAACTGTGTTTTTTTGCCGTTTTTGAACATTTGCTAATATATAACGCGTGATCTGACTCGCACTTAGCCGGTGTTCGGATCTACCGGTAATTTCGGAAACGTAATCAAAACGCAATTTCTAAATAAGGCCGTTAAGCAGTCATTATACTTTTTTATTTCAATTCCAAATTTTTTGTTACTTTTACGGTCATCCCGTAAAACCTATATCGAAAATACAACCTGAAATATAGATGCACAGAAAAACCAGAAAAATATAACGATACAGACACGAATTTCTCCTAAGCACTTCATATCTCAGCTTGTGGGGTTTCTTATTTAGCCACTTAAGCAATTATTGTTATTTTTCTGGTTTTTCTGTGCATCTATATTTCAGGTTGTATTTTATATAGGTTTTACGGGATGACCGTAAAAGTAACAAAAAATTTGGAATTGAAATAAAAAATACAAAAAGATTCCAAAAAACCAATCTTAGTCATTATACAGTCAACGTTTCTCACCGAAACTAAACATACATACTCTACATACGTCTAATAATAGTAAAAAGCTAATCACGCAGCGCCCCCCGACAATTTACTGCGTGTATAAAAGCTATTGACATCGTGTTCTTAAATTAACCTTATTTTCATTTCATACAAGTTCGTAATAACATATTGCACTGATTAAGGCACTCGCTAGTTTTTAATAACGTACAATAATCACGGTGCAATGCATGAACGTTGCATATATTTACTGGGGTAGGATATTTCTCCTATTAGTTGTGTGGTCTTCCACATTTACAAATCTAAAAGAACACTGAGCCATGTCATTATGTAGATTAGTATTCATTACATTACGAAAAAATCATGATAGCAAGTAGAAAAATAAGACCTGGATAATTGCCAAGTTCTGTCGAAGTTTACTAAAGAAATGTAGAGTTCAAATATAGTTCTATTGATTTAAACAGAAAAGTTGTAGGCACAGTAACGAATGCATCTTTTTCCTGGAAGATATGTCATACTTTAACATCTTTTCTTTTCAAAAATACGTTAATTCAATTCCGATGCCTCACAATTCAAATCTTATTAACCTCGTTAAGTAACTCATGCGTAGCAAAACCAATTATCCAAGTCAAATGATATCACGCACGCAGCGATCACTATCAGCTACAAAAACTGAGTGGGAAAGTGATTTGCGAAAAAAAAACATAGAAATACCATATCATATGTGTTTTGCGACGTCGCGAAGTCAATGACCCAATCCAATTATAGTTGCATAATAGGTTTTTTTTAAAGATCAGATTGCTTTTTTCCGAGCGCAAACCAATTTATGATGTAGTGTCAGAGCCAGCAGATAATGTCAGTTTGTGTTAACCGGCAGCGCGTTTTCTGACACTTGTTTGCCATTGAATTAGAGCCGCCGTACTAGTATCCACCTTTTCTAAAAATTGCTCGCTTGCTTCTTTTTGGAGTGCGTTTAGCAAACAAAGTTTATTTGTTTGACAGTACGATATCACATAGCTTGGATGAAACAGTAAGTTTGTTGGAAACAAGGTCAAAAATAATATATTCTGTCAACAACACCTAATCCTCTTAGAATATTTTATTAGCTATTGGCTCCTGTGCTGATGTAGGTTATAGATTGGTTAGACGTAGTGACGTGCAAATTGTCATTGCTATCTTTTATTTGATGCAAATGCAGATATTTAGTTATTAAAAAAAAGGTTTTGACTGTGATCTGAAATTAAATTACATGACGAATATAAGCAATAAGTAGATACTTACACCCATCCGATATACTGCTATTAGTAGCTTGATTTGCCAGATCACATCTCCCCGCATCTTCTAAACGGAATGCTTCAGTAAAAAACTTGCTGAATAAGTTAATCTAACTAGAGATCTAATCTCAAATAGTGAGACCGTGGTACAATGAACTTTTTAATGTGGAACTAATTTCGATTCGGCAAATCAGCCAGCATTTTTAGATACAATGTCTATTGTTGTCAACGAATTAGGTCCAGTGTTGTTGTAATCATTCGTTGGTTGTTTAGCATGTGTTAACTATTGCTATGAGAGAGATAAGAGGTCATCTGCTTAATAATTGGATATGTGTGAACCTGTTCTTTGGAATGTTTGTTTCATAGTCTTCGATAGTGCAACGATCGGTTGATCAAGATTAGAAGCCGATAGTTAATTAGATTTTTGTAATACTATATTATGAATGGGAGTTTCATGTCATTAGAGAAATACAATTTTGGTAAGTATTAGAGTATTAACTTGATTTAGGAGTCAAGGTCGGAACCAATGTTACAAGTCCTATGTGGAATTTACTTATAATTTAGTGCAAGTAAAAGGCTCATAATAAGTAAACACCAATTAAGTTTCAAGGCGGCTTCTATGACTACAAATTAAACAATCAAGTTCCTTTTAATATTAAAGTATAATTTACGTGATGTTTCTACTCCTTCCTACTTACTCATAGCATATCACTCGTAAGTTTACGGTAAAGTTCTACAGATAGCGCGCGAGTTGAATGCAGTTGGGGCCTGAGGTGAAGAGCGGGAGCCTCTCCCCCCGCTATCCACACGCCTCGCCTCAGTCGCCTTTAGTGTAGTGCTGTCCTTGATAGCTGTCATACACATATCGTTCGCGTTAAAACTCATGTTGCACCCCGTATTATTTTTAGTTTTTAATGATCACTGATCCGAGTCCATCAAGTTCTCGTTCTTCGTTTCCGTTTTTTTTGACGGTTTAATCGAGTTAGATCCATCGTGTTGATTCACGATACGACCACGATGGATGAAACAAATAAAAGGTTAGGTGCAAAGTCCTGATTATATACATAATTATGTGTTTAAAGCGCGAAAGTAAAAAAAAAATGAGAAAATTAACATAACATTTCTTTTACAAATTTATCGACATACCTTCTGTGTGTCGATAAATTCGTCATCATTAATTCTAATAAGGTCGCAACACTATCGCATTCCTGAGCTCTGCATTCAACTCGCGCGCTATCGGTATCTACGAAGTTCAAACTTCACGTATTCCAAGTAATCTATTTTGGTAATAGGAATATTTTCAATTACCAAACATCCCATTTTTGGCAACAGTTATGTTGAGCAAGTGTGTTATCATTCGAACAGTTCTAACTGCAATAAAGATCTATACTTATTGCTTGCGGTCACAGAATAGATTTAAATTAGGAGCGGCAACTAACTTACAAGTTATGACTTTTGTAATTTTTCTTTTGGATCAGAAAAATCGCGCTTTAAAAAATAATTCAAAACACGTAACAAAGACAATTTTGTTGTTAGAGATAGGTATGCTTAAGGTGGATTCGCAGGTGGTCCCGTTGCCATATATCTATAATGTTTCAAGAATTTCCTGGTCAGTATGGGCACAGTAGCATCGACTTATTCTTTCTTTTTTCTGGCCTGTTAAAATTTATGTAGTATTTTATTTAAATTATAGGCCATGAGCAGATTTAGAAATAGCTGTAGCACGTGACTTCATCTAACTAAAATCCGTATAGGTTATCCGTTCATTTAAGTAAACTTACTTTTATCACCTACTCTACATTGCTCTACAAAAATTTCTAAGAAGGTAATAAAATCTTATAATTTTTGCGTAGATAACGGTTTTATAATAAAAGTTATGTAACATAGTTATAGCACGTATGTATTTATATCGGTATAATAATTGCTGCGATAACCTTTACTTAAGATTTTTTGATACGAGTATTTTATGGCAAAAGCTAATTACTCGTAATTGCGCAATTATTAAATAAAACTTTAATAAGTCATATGACTTGCAACTCTTACACTTAAAGTTATAATATAAATTATCAAAATCTTATAGAAATTGTTCTCTTAAAATCCTCACTATGGAATATGTTTTACACTAATTTACACCTTCTTATTTTTTTTTATCTGCTTGCATGAATAATTCTATGCTAACTTAAGATGATTTAGGAATTTGAAAAGTAAAGTTACACAACGTACATTTCTGACCTTTTCGATATGATTTTATTACTTTCACTTACAATTAATTAATTAAATATGTAATTAAAAAATCGTGAAAATTGTTTTTTTTTTTTATTTAATAAAACACCGGAATTTAAATTCAAATGTCAGACCTTAATAGTTAGACGATCGGATGGCCAAGTGGTTAGAGAACCTGGCTACGAAGCTTGAGGTTCCGCCGGGTTCGATCCCCGGCCGGGGCAGATATTTGTATGAATAATTCGAATTTTGCTCTCGGGTCTTGGATGTTTAATATGTATGAACTAAAAGAATTTCTGTGCTTTTGCTTACCCGCGACCTTATGATAGCTACGTTTATGCAAGATATGCGTGTTCATGCAGTTCCTCCACCTCCACACTGAAAGAACACACACAAATCACACAAACACATCTGTCACCACCACCACACTATACTGACGCGTTTCGAACTCAACCAGAGCTCATCTTCAGAGCAACACAACCGTCCACCAAGCTACCAGACATACGTTTTAATTTATCACTGTATCTTCCCAAGTACCCACTTTATTTTTCTCAAACAAACTATTTATTATTTATTTTTCAGTTTTCACGCATGAGAAGCTTGTTGTACAGACTATTCCCAATATCGATATTCTGGCTGTCAATACCACATTGTTTTTTTCTATACGAATTTATTACGCTAGTTCTACTTATTAACAGTTTTAAAGCTCGTGTACATCCTAACGTGCCTACACTAAGTATTTAAAATCATTAAATATATGTTAGAGCAGAGCGCATGCGTCAACAAGCTGATAAGGGCATCGAACATAGTGAATGGTCAGTGCAAGTACCGTTACCATGCGCCCATGGGCCGGGTCGTGTCTGCGACCCCCATGCCCCATCGATCCATGTAGGTCTCATCTAGGCCCTTAACTCATAAACTACGACTTTCCTTTTGGATTGTATAATTAATAACTATAAGTGTTTGGGTTGTTTACTTGAAATAGTTGAAATCTATCCATTTAAGTTATGAGATTTTTTTGTTTCTGTCTGACTTGTAATTAAAGGATATTGTTTTGTAGTTAGAGTGAATATGTTAATTATCATTATTGCTGATGGGCTCAAGTCTGTGCAACTTCTTTCTCTCTCTTATATCTTACTATAGCGACTCCGTCCGCGTAGAAGTATGAAAAATAATTTACGTCCTATTCTCAGACCTACCGAATATACACAAAAAATTCTGCTTTTTGATCTTTTATGACGTTACCATACCTAAGCGGCCGTAAAGCAACAAGGTGTAACAAACTTGTGCCTTTACCCAATTGGGATGTCCCAATTTTTGTCAACATATAATAAATCGAAAACCATTTGTGAAGCGTTTTCAGAAATCAGATTCCAAAAATGTGGTAAATTGAATTAAATAAACAAAATTTAAGTAATGACCCTCATTCGACCCCTGCAATGTCCCGTCATAAAGCAGGTCTACACTAAAGCAAATTGACATGCAAGTTGAAATGTTGCTGTCCTGCTTATAATAGCAAAGAGTTACAAAGACAGAACTTTAATCACATGATGCGCACCCGGTTTTAAATAGATGACATTTATCGTAAAGTCCGAAATGTATACGAGTATTTCAAATGTATTTTTACAAATAAAATTATTAAAATACTAGGTACGTCACAAGTAAATACAAAAGAATTTAACTATCAGATTTTAATAAAAAATATCTATTTACTATCACACCATTAAACAAACAGGAATAATCGAAGCTAAAAGAAGAGAAATAAATAAAACTATTTGTCATGGTTCATTTAGGACCCTAAGCCGTGCTTGAATTATTGTCAAATTGTAATGCCACAGATTATGTTATGTACGACCTGAATGTTTCTAGGCAATGGAACGTGGCTGTCTCACTGTGACGTCATCCAGCGTATTTCGTAAAAAAATATAAAAAATTAAATACTCATCCAAATTCAAAATCAATGAAAATGGTATCTTAAAATATCCAATTCTTTCCAAAAATAAAATTAAAACTATAGGCTATTTTTTTGGTGCATCCCAATTAAAATTAAAAAAGTAGTATCAGAAAATACGATCGTCAATTTCACTAATTGCATAGTTTTGGTATTTAATACCTTTATTGTTTCCTTTAACACGTCAAAATTCAATCAAATTGAACAGAGAGTTTTAACTTCACTTATTTACTGTGTTTATTTTAATACCATGTGGAATTAACTTTGTTATTAACGCTAGTTCAGTTTTTGCTGGCATTTAATTAAATAAGCGTTATGGCGACAGGCGGTGTCGGAGACTGGAGCAAAAAGTGGTGTGTTGACAAGGCTGGCCAAACGACATGTTTTTGGGAGACATTCTGAAATATAATTGACAAATAATAATATGTATAATCTTATATTATTTGACAGGGACAAACGTGATAGAGGCTAGAAAAGAGCAAATAGTCCGCGGTTACAAGCTGGTCGGACAGTTGAATGAGAAAACGTAGTTGTAAAAAAAAGTATAATACGAGTACAAAGCAAATATGAAAATTGCTGCTCTTAAATAACAATAAAAAAAAACTGACCTGGCTTGTTGGATAGGTAGGGAAACAGGACACGGTATCAGGAAGCTTCGGATTGTCCAGCAGGGCTTAAGTCTTCGCGGGCGATCTGCTCCGAGGCAGTAGAGCGGAGCGATGGTAAGTAAAAAAGATGGATGAACCAGGAAAGGAAGGGCTAAAATTAAATACCCTGCCTAACAATGTTTGCATAAAACACCCATCTAAGCCTCGGTTTAGTGTGGAGGCCAGAAAAAGAAAACTAAATTAGACTTGAATTAAGTTTCACCAACTATACGAGAAAAAAAAACCGAGAAAAAATTTACAAATGTCAAACAATACTCGCATTAATGGCAGCCCATATTACCATAAGTAGCTTGACGAAATAGTAAGTTATCACTAGGTTATCACCGAGTAAATGTTATTTATTTCCAAAAGAAACCAAATTACACCTTTCCAAATAGTAGAGCGAATGACAGGAAGAAAACAAAAGAGAATCAATAATTTAGAATTTTCAATTTGGATCTTCTGTAAGCGGCCAGTTGCGCACCACAAAGGTTTGTCATGTTTTAAAATGGTGGAACATTCGTACCATGGACGTACTACCCAGACGGGACCGAGTACTCTGAAAATTCGTATTTACGAAAATGAACCATATTACAAGGAGAGAAAGTATTTTTTCCCATAGCGCCTAACATAGAGGCTAATCCACGATGAGAGGGATAGTTACAACCGATGTCATTTGTCTCGTTCATTCATCTTGCCGGGCAATAAAATATTATTATTTAAAATCTAACGACTATGTTGACCATGATTTTTGTATTGTGTGGCCTTACTGTAGTACTATTATTAAATAAAGTAGCTGACTTACAATATTAGTTGCTGTGTAATTAATTTAGAAGATAATATAGTTATCAGTAGCTGAGTTATGTTAATTATTGTTCATAAGTTGGCGCACGATTTTTCATAATTTGTTGATATTGTAAAAATGGCATATTGCCTTGCATAACAATTTAACTAACCCGTTGTTTAACTACACACAAAAAAAACTTTCCGTTGCAGATTCCAAACAAAACTTTAGTCGCTGAAATTATTATTTCACAATAATAAATTGATACCTTGTACTATTTGTTTTATTTATTCCTTGATCCATCCCTAATACCTCAGAAATTTTCCATAGCTAATGAAAAACTGCCGTGATTATAATATCAATTAGCAGGAAGATTGAACTTGTCTCACAAAATCTTAGCTATGGTCACCCTATTGAGAGGGACAAAGGGCATCGGTACTAGCTATCTCGTTCGCCGTGCTTTTGAGCTGCAAGTGCTCGGTCCCGTTTAGATAGTACGTCCATGTATAATACAAACTTAATATTTTTAGTTTGAAATACCATACGTAATCATTTATTTTCGTAAGGTTTTATTTGACTTTCCCTGTCAGTTGCCGTTCAATACTAAATGCTGAGTTTCGTCGATGCACTTTCAATTTCAAATTTACGTGAATCGGAGATAGTCCATAATCATATTGTATCGCGTACACACAGCACAGGAAAAATGCCATATTTAGGGGGAAAAATATGTACATCAACGAAACTTTGTTCATAAATTTTATCTTGTCACTAGAAATGAGGATCTGCCGAGTCCTACCAAACTTTAGACGTCCTACCCTCTCTCAGGGGGTATGGGCAGGGGCCAACGTATAACAAATGCAAATTTTACAAATTAGGCAAGTGATGTGTCATTTTCGATGTAACTTTTTGCGTTGTATCGAATGAGACTATACCCATACTCATAGGATCAATTTGTTGAAAGCAATAATAAGAAGAACTTGTGAAAAAAGTACTTTCTTTTGATCGAGAATAAAACAGCAGTCTATCTTTTATAATATTCACAACGTCATTTGAGAAATGATTTATAGGTAACATCATAACATGCATTTATACTCGTAGATGTCGTAACCAGCATGAAGGGACTTTAAAAAAATAAAAGTTGTACTTTATTTGTTCGTAGAATAGCTACTCTTAAAAGATTGCCAGTCACAGACAATCTTCTAAGAGTACTTATTCAAATAAAATTGGATGCATGGTATGATATGATGATGATAAATATTTGCAGATATGATAGTAAAACGCGCGAATAGATTTGAAAATAAAGAATTCGTTAATGGTTGAAATTATAGTCCGGAGGAAATTTAACTAATGAAGGTTTTTTCTAACAGTAAACTTATATTCAAAGCTCCTATCATGTACTAAACTTGGTCCATTTAGACTCCCCTGAGAAAAGATGTAAAGTAAAGACTACATGGAAGCAGGTACGGTCACACCAATTTTATTCGCTAACACGGCGAAGTCAAGCACGAAATGTAGGTAAATGTGATTAACGCTAGTCATAATCACGAGACTGATTAACAATTAACACAATTATTATCACTACACTAATTCGAACAAAAACTCTGCAGTACAGTTACAAAACAATATTAACCACTCCTTGCAGTCGGGTAAAAGAAAAAACCGCTATTTTGTACCATTTTAGAGTTCTTGGTAAATTTTCTCTCGTCTTCAAACTCGTTTTTGTTATCAGTATATTGTATAATCTTTTCGTTTTATGTTACATTTACATCCTTGTTATGCCTAAAATGTAAAAAAAAACAATACTTAATTGAAATTTATTTTGATGTTCTCGATCGTTAGTAAAATCGCGACATATCGACTCGCCTGTCATTCAAACATCTCAAACGTCTGAACTTGTGTTTCGTTTCCAGAAATCGATGTTGTTTGCAATACCGGGGGTGGCGAGGGTGGCAACCCCCTCTATAAATCACTGTCCGAATTACAGCGGTACTATAATATTCGTAATCCGGTGGTCGGACACGCGGTCGGACAGCCGACAGCCCTCAGCGGGGTCACCCTACTTAAGATCAGGAATTAATTGAAATTTGAAATGATTTGTCATCGTTGACTTACTAATTGTCAGGATACAAATGACGATTTTTTTTTGAAAGATTAATAGCAACAGGACATTTAAATATTAGAGGCTTAAAGTTGTACAACTCCTATTATTATGTTGAACATGCTTGAACCTGAGTTGCAAATAATAAAAAATATCATAACGGAATTTTATTCCACCGAAGCTCTGTTTCCTGCGATGTGTTATTTAGGATTTTTTTATGGCCCCGCTGCGTCTTTGTAAGTAAAGGACGTATTTGGCAAGCAGTCATAAAATGCCGTATTCTATCAGTTTCACCGTTACACCCTAAGCGCAAGAGACGAACCACTACGATTTTCATTACTTGCGTAGCCCAGGCACATAAATGCTGCAGGATTTTTTCGAGCACACAGAGAATGTAGGTCCCTAATAGAAAAGCATTAACGTTAATACCCAATTATAGACTGTGCGTCGGCCGCTAAGTGACTGGCTAGGGAAGGAGCCACAAGCCGCAGCGAAGGGTGCCCAATAATATAAATGTTTCGCACTTGTTTTCGAAAGTTGCAACAGATTGCTTTGAATTAATTTCCACCATTGAGATTGGTTCGATTGAAAGAATTCACAGTTAATAATAAGAGAAATAGAAACGTTACGCAAGCTAAGAGAGTGAGGCATCCGCATGGCTAAAAAGACATATTTTATTTTTCAGCTCAGTCTGTAGCGAAACTATTTGCTCAAAAATTGGATATTGCAACGATTGTGGTTTAAAATAGATCACCTTTATAGAAGCATTAAAATTTACTAAAACCTTTAAAAACACACGAAACAATAAACAGCAAAAGACGCGAAAATATGACGACATCCTATCAAACGTAAAAGCATGGTTAGAAACAACAATAAATGTAAATAAATGTACTTTTAATAAGTGTGCTACAATATCAAGAAACAAAATGCACAAGTCTATGATAACTCGACAGACAGAAGTCTCGATAAAATCGCAGGTAATCGCGAGGAGGGAAAAAGCCACATCATGCATCCTCATGAAAAATTACTTCTTTAGAAGAGCTTTTCTCTTGAGGATGTTTAAAAATAGAATAAGTTGGTTGTCTAGACGGATCGGAGGGTGCGTGTCTCGGGGAGATAGGAAAATTGTAAAGCAATAAAATAATATTCAATCTACTTCACAAATAGCTATCGCCTTGTAAGGGAATTAGGGAGTGGCCCCACTCATAAAGTCTTAGATGCAGAAATTCTAGGGTTGCTTGTGTCTTGTCAGCAAATTATTACGTACAAGATGCAACGGTTTTTGTAGTATGTCAACAAAACCATAGGAACATATTTCATTTAGGTAGTAATTAAGTAGTAGCACGATAAATCAGATAATGTCAATGTTTTGAATGTACCTACTCGTAGCAGTAGGTATTTATCCTGCATGATTAAGTCCCAGATCTCGTAAATATTGAACATTTCGACGGAGAAATCAGTTTTTAGGGTTCCGGAGTCAAAATGGCAAAAACGAAACCCTTATAGTTTCGCCATGTGTGTCTGTCTGTCCGTCCGTATGTCACAGACATTTTACTCGAAAACTAAAACAAGATGTATATAAATGAAATTTGGAGTACAGATGTGCTGTCAAAGCCGCTATTTAGTTTTGTAGTTAAATTACAAAAATAAATATTTATAGGGCGGCACTCCATACACGTAACAGAAATTGTAATTTTTTTTTAACTCGCATCAACGTGTGGCACATAGTTCGACAGCTCTTTTAAAAGATAGTAAGGTTTCTCAAAAACTTTGTGATTAAGTGAAGATTTCCGGAAATAATCGCTCCCAAAGTAGCAAAAATTGTGTACCCCCCCCCCCTCTATCTTGTAAACCGTTTGTCAAAAAAATATGGAAAGGTAACGCTTAATAAATACTTTCAACGAAAATTGGTTTCAACATGATCGGTTGTACCGTTTTTGAGTTATTGCCGAAAAAACTGCGCTTCTCAACAAAAGGACGTAAGTGCCTTGAAGATACGCTCTTTTTCTGGTAATAGATTTTAAGACTGTAGGAAGTTTTTTAATAGTGTTATAACGCACATAATATTACTTGTTTTTTTTCGTAATGGCTACGGAACCCTATCTTGGGCATGTCCGACACTCTCTTGGCCGGTTTTTATACACAAAAATCTTCTTTGGGTACCCTACCCTATGTGAGGCTATACCTATATGCATGGGTGGATAGTCTGGACGATTTCTCAACATATTCTGATTGCGAAAGATAAGGGGAAAGTTGCAATCATTTTTAGCTGCACGTGCATTTCACTCAGTCGTGCCTAGCTGAAGCTGATAATATAGGAGAAACATGAACTATTGCCATAAACCACCATGCTCCAATGGCTCGAGTGAGGTGTTTCGTCGAGAAGTTTTGATTTATATGCCCTCGGCACTTTGGTTGTATCGATCGATGCATGTAAATTGTACAAAAAGGTAAAATAAATATTGAAACAAAAAACGATTTAAATTCTGTTGTTTGTTTCGAAAATAAACGCTAAAAGAAATTTGGACATTTTCTGGTCGAGTATCTAGCATTTGTCAAAGATACTGCAGTCAACATTTTACAAGAAGCAAAAACGCTATATAAGTTTGTAACTTAACCATCCGGTTAGTTTAATACAATTTGTTATTTCGGTACATCTCGCTACAATTCTCATTGTTACTTTTGGCGGAATCGTGAATACGGCGCGCTAACTGCAACACTTAACGGTTCACCTTTGACATACAAAAGTGAGAAGTTCACACCAAATCTCGCAACCGTTAAAACCTTTTGTGAACCGGGGTAAGAACAGGCTTGCGGAGCATTTCTTAAACACGCGCTATCATAATCTTCGGACAATAGACTGTACTTATAGATGTTTCTTGGAACCTATCTGCTTAAGCCAAATCAGTTTGTGGGTCAAAAACGAACGACAAAAGTTTATCAATTGATTCTGTGGCAATAGATGGTTGTAAAAACCAGAACAAGTTATATTGCTTTGCGACAATAACAAAGCCGACCGTTAATATCAAAACAAAAACTTTAACAAAAGCCATCAAATGGACAAGTTAAACGCTGCTTAAATTTAACTTAAATATTGATCAAACGACTACTACATAGTTTGTTACGACTGAAAGTTTAGATTTTTTTTCAAGTCAATCTGCCTTGTAGGTACCTACTTTTTAGATTCAAAGACACAAAAAAGTTTTTATACATATTTTCTTGCACATAGACATGAACATTTAAAGTGCTTTGTTAGGTACTTATCTCGTAATTATCTACTTTATAAGTTACTAAGCACGTGATCCTAATTAAATCGCGGCTCGGTTACTGCGCCGGCGCACATCGCAAAACCACCTACAAGTGCGTCGAACTAATTGCTTACTTCCTCATATCGGTATAAAACTTAACAACTAAAAGCCTTTCTTGATAATGAACCAATAAAAAAAATTGCATAATTATATTTTCGTATGTTTTAAAACTGTTTTCATCCTTTTTGTTTTGACATAAAACCGACCGTGATTGACCCCTATCTCATCATTAGGTATCATTTATTTTGTAATTGAATCATACATAGAACACGGTGGAATTATAATTATTGACTGCTTTTCTCATACTGTTATGTACCTACACTAGAATTCTAGCTCAGAATGAAATTATGGGTTATTGACGTGACTAGCAAAAATGTACCCAAGGTCTAGATTTTTGGCCTATAAACACCAACGTATCTAGTATACTACTGTATTTTTACAAGCTTGACCTGGTTTGTATGCTATCAGTCAGTATCACTGTTTTTATGTCTCTATAAAACTCAAGTTAGGGTCATACGGTTAAACTATAGTTACACTTTTGATCATTACTTTTACCGAAAGTTACAGATGTAAGTGTGTAAAATAAAATAAATATTTTGTGATATATTTTGAGTTTTGGTGAAATTGACTCAAACCATATTTATCAAAGGAAACCATGACGCAAGATGCAATGCATGCAGATACTGCAGTGACGAGCAAAATAAACGGGTTACGCAAAAACTCAGTCCTTATATTCCGGGAACAAGACAAATAAAGCAAATGTATTTAATTATGGAATATGCGTTGGTAATACATAATTAAAACAACAGACTAATATTATCTCAAGCGATAAGTTGGACAGTTCTGATGACAAGATTATAAAACACAGATCCCGTCAACCTAGAGAAGAGCTCTGATGTATGGGCGCTGGGAGGCGCGTGCGCGGTCAACGACACGTCTCGTTCGTTGCGACAAAGCGCGCTGCCACTGCGTAAGCGCAGCGGAGCTGCCTAGGAGTCAAGGCCGCGCCCGCTGTGACCCGACCTATGAAAAAATTGTGAACTACTCCAGTTTTACTCTCAAAAATAAATGATTTGTTTTTGTAGAAAATGTTTTTTACTGCAACTACTTTTTAGGGTTCCGTAGCCAAATGGCAAAAAACGGAACCCTTATGGATTCGTCATGTCTGTCTGTCTGTCTGTCCGTCCGTATGTCACAGCCACTTTTTTCCGAAACTATAAGAACTATACTGTTGAAACTTGGTAGGTAAGTAGATTTATTCTGTGAACCGCATTAAGGTTTTCACACAAAAATAAAAAATAAAAACAATAAATTTTGGGGGTTCCCCATACTTAGAACTGAAACTCAAAAATTTTTTTTTCATCAAACCCATACGTGTTGGGTATATAGGATTGGTCTTCAAAAGTTATATTGAGGACTCGCACTTGGCCGCTTGTTTTACTTTGCAGGTGGTAGGACCTTTACAAGGTCCGCCCGGATTGCTACCACCATCTTGCTCGCTAATCCTGCCGTGAAGCAGCAGTGCTTGCACTGTTGTGTTTCGGCGTGGAGAGTAAGACAGCCGTTGAAATTACTGGCACTTGAGGTATCCCATCTGAAATACCCCGTGTTGCAGATGTTTATGGGTGGTGGTGATCTCTTACCTACCATCAGGAGACCCACATGCACGTTTGCCATCAAGTCGAATAAAGTCGAATAAAAAAAACTACTCATATTTTAAGAACATTTTCATAATGAAATGAAAATACCTAAAAACCCACTTTACGTCTACACGTATACGGAAATTGAACCGTCACCTTTCCCTGCGGAATGAAAGGTGGTATTCCCTTGACTTGTCTAAATTTTTTTTGCCTAATAAAAGGTAGGATCCCTAAAAATATATTTTTACATTATTTTATTTTTCCTCATGTCGGCGTGGTTAATATTTATTATTAAAGGTTGGTTATTTACCTACATAAAAAAAAATCTTTACTACCGCCGCTTTCTTCCGCGGACAGACAGACGAACATGGAGAAATGTAAGGATTCCTTGTAGGACTACGAAACCTTAAAAAGAGATAAAGGCAGCTTCTTTATTTTTTAGATTACCCCCGTTAATTTATGAGTATTATACTTATACCGTCTAATTCAATATTTATGCTAAATAGGTATGTACTCGGCCTAAAATTATTTCACATCGATGCATTTTTTATATCCAGTCGCTCACCGTACTCCGTACATAATAAAACTCACAGGGTTCGCACGCACGCTCGCTTCCGGTGCATGGTTCCCGCATGCAATCCAAACAGTTCCTACCTCGGCTTGATAAAGCTCATATTTCATTACGCTAATCGACACTCATTCTCATTACGCTTGCAATAGCTGCCGTAGAATGCCTGAACGTGCGCGGAGGGAGGAACGGGTCTTAATTGGCAAACAATGCATTGTTTATACCCCATGCAAGTTATCTCTACCATCTTTCATAATATTGAACACTATGGAATTAATCAGCTCATTGTGTTTCCGTTATACCCAGGCTCTAAAAATTCGCATAAAGTGTAACGGTGGCTCGAATTGCGAACTCCCATGGTTATAATTTGTAGGGTCGCCTTAATTTATACCATAATACTAGTTTCTTGGAATATTTTGCCGTATTTTATTGATTAGACGCATGTTTACTGTTCATAAATGTTTATGTGAATGACCGATGTCTGTGTGGTTAATAATAATGTAGAGTTAATATTGCAAACGCATGCCAAGTTCCAACTTAAGTCACGTGAATATTAATGAAATGCTAACAATTCTTGATTAACATTAGCATTTAACTCACACTGTGTATTTGTTGTGGGCATAAAAATATCTCCAAATTAAAATAACGATCTGTAAAATGTTAGTTTCATCACGTGCTTTCTTTGAAGTGGAAGTTAGAAAATTAAACCATTAAATTGATGTCGATGCCGCGAGCACAAACTAACAAATCATAATGATGTCTCTACGATAGGTAGCAACTCTCTTATCTATGAATATTCAACAGAATCGTAATTTGTCAGATAAGAGATAGGGATCAATATTATGTGTAGATTATTAATTTTACTGCCTTAGAAACAGTTATTGACTGCTTTAGAAGCGATCGGCATAATAGAAGCGAATGATCTCGTTTAATCAAAATAAGTTTGTTGACTGCACGACATCGACATATGGAAATTTCGAGTAGTATGTGAAGAAAAACAAAGCTAACTACTTCATTTCGTGTTGCTGTCGTTTAACGAAGTGTGATAATAATCGCAACAATGTTGGAATATGACATGAACACTGATGTTACATTAGGATAATTAAATACGTACAATTGCGGATTACATAAAAAATAAACAAACATTTTAACTAATTCCAAAAAAGGCCAATAGGAATATAAACATATCATCAGCCTGGACGCCGTTCAATGTTGAATAAAGGCCTCTCCTTAGAACGCCGCAATGACCGACAAGACAACCATCACTCCTGCAATGCTTGCAACTAGTTGCGACGTCGTCGGCCCACCTAGCTAGTGGGAGGTCTGCCACGTACTCTTCACTTATAAACTTACTCCTCGTAATATTCATGCACTTTTAAAGCATCTCAACACTATTTTCCCGTAAAACACCACGCGAAAAAGTGTTATTAGGTACGCCAAGCGATGTTGTGGTACATCTACATATTATAACATTCATTGTTTTGTCGGTGACCAGCTTCAAGTTTTTCTCGGTAAACTTTTTGTTAGTGGCCGATGGCGACTTCTCGGCGACCACAATGTGCAATATTCACTTGCGGTCGAGCTGATCTATTGTTCCCGCAGGAACTCACATATAATTTTTATGTTGTTTTGTCTTACCATCGTCGACGACGATTCCCTTTACACTTGTCTTAATATTTTATTGTTATTTCTTCTATAGTAAATATGTTAATAAATTTAGTTAAAAGTTATGTAAAATCTGGTAAAAATTTGAAGAATGAATATATGAGGCTTTCTAATATCTTCAATCATGAAAAACAATGTTTAATGCTATTTCCTTGTCTGTGGTAATGATAGAGTAAAAGTTTTTCCATTTCGTAGTAAAAGTAAATGACTTCCTTAGGAAACATTATAGTATATTCCGAGTGAGATCATCAATGGACAGGCCATTATGCTTTCTTACCTTCATAATAGCTTTTTATAGAAACTTGTATCCTGGGAATACAGTGACAAAAAGGCTTGCACAATACCTACATGTAATATTTAATCGATCTATAAAATGATGTAAATATTGCATGTAATAATGATCGCACGTGTTCGACCAAAACTGCAAATAGTACATAGAGTTCGTTTAAGGAATCTTTTGGATGAGACTTTCGAGCAAGTAGGTAAGTAAGCTCAGGAATTTGGCACGAAAAGTGTTAGTTTACCGTTTGACTTGTGGTCAAGATTTGTACTAAATAGTGTTTATAAATTCCTGTCATCGCGTCCTCTTTTATTTACCCACCTAGGCGTACATTGATTGCATGATAAGACATCGTCAACCTCTAAGGCCGGTTTATTACACCGGTTCGCTGCATTATTCTCGTCATGTCGCAAGTATGAATAGCGTTCAAAGAACTTTCTCAAGGAAAAGAAACAGTTAATCTTTTGTTGAGTTCAATGTCACTTCATCACCAGTATGGTGCTGGTGCTTCCTAAGGTACTCGCCATCAAAGAGGTCGTATGAAAGTTAAAACAATCGTGTTGGTTACGCTCACATGACCACTATAATAGGAAAAGTCACATTTCATTTTCTTTACAGACAAAGCGATGTCAAAAAAGCTAATTGCGGCATAATGCATCATTATGTCATCATGGAATGCATTTGTAATTATAGAGCTGTGCT
The DNA here is from genome assembly GCF_025370935.1 of Choristoneura fumiferana. Classification (NCBI taxonomy): domain Eukaryota; kingdom Metazoa; phylum Arthropoda; class Insecta; order Lepidoptera; family Tortricidae; genus Choristoneura; species Choristoneura fumiferana. The sequence continues at coordinate 14,507,021 of NC_133476.1, read as the reverse complement.
ATGCAAATTACGATACGTGCTTATGCTCTGATAATGGGGTGTTAACAATTGCATACACGCATACCATAGATGCGTTCATCACGAAGTATTTGCTCATTATTTGTATAATACGTCAGTAGGATTTAACTGCTCGGGCCTAATTAATTTAATGACAGCGTTCTATAGATTCACTTGCATGGCAAACAATGTTGACCAAGAGTTAATACTTATTAGCTAAGAATATTACAAAAAATACCTTTTTATACGTGAAGAGTCTGCGTGGAGAGATAGAGAGGCTATGACACCAGTTGCGGGTCGTATTTGGTTCAGCAGGGGAGCTACTACGAAATTTGAAAATCGAAGTTCATATCATATCGTCCCTATCACTCTCGTATTAAATAATATTATCGTCAGCGGAACGGCAAGATACGAAGTTCTAATTTTGCACTTCGTAGTATAGGGCCAGATCTTGTTGACAATAAATACATACAGTGGGACAATGCTGCTGGCCCGATTAGCACGTTTGGAGCCAAGTACGATGCAAGAGGGGGTATTTTAAGGCTTTGCTTGAAGATACTTCATTATTTTTATTTTTAATCTAATTGTTAGGTTTAGAATGGGGCCCTAGTGAAAAAGGGGTTAATTCTGCAAAAGTTGAACAGCTGATTTCGACTTAAACCCCTATACACATAAAATAGAAAATAGCCGTGCAATTTCTGCAGACTTAACCCCTTTTTCACTAGGGTCCCCATAGACCTGTTACATTCTTAATTATTATTGATGTTTTTCTTCATTATTGTTCTCAAAAAAATGTTGTTTGGAAACAGTACACCGAAATTACAAAATTCAACAACGATGTTTAAATTACACTAATCAGAGAAAGCATTATACTTAATTGAATCTGTTTAGCGGCACGCTGCTAAAGAACCATCAAACAGGATTCTTAGATTTCTAACATAATTATCGCATCAAGTTTCTTTTATCTGATTCAAATCGCTAACTGTAGATAAAACGACCGTCGAACGGCGTTAATATATCAGAATACATTAACACTGCATATCCAATCCCGGAGTGTTAATGTCTTTGGTATCCACAGTTACAGCTAAGCTCGAAATGCAAAGGATACCAGACTATTCCGCTCATGTCCGCATTATCTCAGAGGCTTCCCACAATAAATCATGCGGAATCCGAAATTATACGGTACATTTTCAAACTTGCACGAACCGTTCCCTAGATATCTGAGATAAGAACCTTATTGTGAGTTACCTACTGGTTACCAGTTACCGGGTAATTGATGTGAGCTCTTCGTGAGGTCATTTGCGCGTTGGGCTGGTCTAGCGAGCGAGCCAGGCCGGGGCAAAGGTTTACTTATTGTTTGGGCTACATACGAGAAGTGAACTCAACGTAAGTCACAAGCGTTCTGTAATACCGTAAATAGAACGAAAGGGCGATTATTATTGACTATTATTGATACCGAAGAGCATGTATGAAGGGAATAATGAAAGTGGACGAAGCGAAACAAGTATGTAAGGATCGTAGCAAGTGGAAAGAAGTGGTCTCTGCCTACCCCTACGGGAAAGAGGCGTGATTATATGTATGTGTATGTATTATTGATACAGTTTTTTAGTTATCTGGTAGAAACACAGGAACTTTAACAAATAATCGTAAAAACGACATCAAAATCTACAGCCAATTCGTAAATGAGGCCAATGAAACGCTCGAATAAACGCCCAAAAAGTAAAACGTGAGTATTCGTAACAACGTGGCTGACCAGGACAAGTGTGGACGGTTTGAAAAATGGCAATATAAATACCGAAACTAATTAATCGTGCGGGTGGGTGTCAAAGAAAGTGTTCTCGATATTTAATAAACAAACCTTTGCAATGTTTCGAGCACCCTTTGGGTAACGAACGATTATATTTATTTCAGAATAACAACGTCCTCAGTGAACTCATTTCATTCATAAACTGCCATGTCCCACAAGTATGCATTACCTCGTAGTCATTTGTAGTGTTAGTATGTTTAAATTACAGCATATTCGTGCATTATTTTCTTCTGGAGATTTCTTTCTTTACCTATTTCATCGATTGCCGTCTGTCACTACGACCGCCACATATCCACTATTCAACATCGAATTTTGTCGAATAAAAATTGTTTAATTAACTTTACAAAACGGGCTTATGAATAATGAAATAACTACATGTCGGGCCCTTCTTCCTTTCTGAATAATTTCGTGTTTTCGGAGCTTAAACATGTTGCCGTACGCACATATTTCCCTGAGCCGATGCAATAAAATTTTAATTTCGGTGGTTCTACGACCGAGGGGTGCAGTAAGAATATAATGGAATTTCCCTCTAAACTAACTTAAGTATTTGCCTATTTGGATCCAGGATACAATTTACTTAAATTATTACGCTCTACTCCATCTTTATTTTCAGTTATATGTCAAATGACGAAGGCACCGAATAATTTCACAAGGTCAATTGGATAATTTCGCATTTTTGTGACTGGGACGTAGGCGTTAGGATATCCTTATATAAGTGTAGAGAATGAAAGAATAAATGTGTGATGATGAATGAATGACGAATGAGTACCTATGAGTAAAAAGACAGAGCTATTTTAGCAATTTGCAATGAATACATGCCTCGTAAATAATCCGAGGCAAATAGTTTAGTGATAACTGCTCGCAACGCAAGTGGTCTTCAAAAATGCGTTTTAAAATCTATATGAAATCAACTAACTGACTGCTGGTAAAAACAAAAGTAATTTTAACATGAGTGTGTTATTAAATTCCCGTGTCAGTAAGTCATACCAGACTTTGCACTTGTGAAACAACATAAAAATAACTTGTCAAGGAGAGCAAGTAGGTACTCATGGCTGAGGATTATTGCCCTTTGCAAGAATAAATATTCAGAATGGCAGAGCTTACACCTCTAGAAATGTAAGTACTCACATAATTTTCCGAAGCTATATTCCCGCTGATTAACGACACATAAATTACGCTGTTATTTCATAGTAGACTTCACAAAATGTCATTACTCACTGTAAATTGAAATAAGTTCAGTAAAAGATCTCTCGCACCTTTATGTGTCTAAATACCAAAACAACACATATAATGATGTTAGAAACATTACAGGAGTTCTACTTTCATTTAAGTATTTTATTTTTGTTCAATGCGTAAGTAGGCACTATCTTGTAGGTACTTACCTACACTATTCTTGTCAGTTGTTATTGTGATACAGACCTATAGGTAAGTATCAATATCTACAGAATGCGGTTTTAAATCCAAATTCCAAAATCATATTTAATAATTTATAATCAATGATTATCATTTATGGTAAGTAATATTTTTTATAATTATTGAGTATCCGTGTTGCTAAGCGAAGTCATAAATATAGTTTTATGTAAAAGACAAACTTTTAATATTTAGTTAATTAAATCGACACTTCGCTATACAATATGGCAGGTATATAAGCCGACTTTAATAGGCATTTTTATAAACTTATATTATTTTTACGTCCGGTAAAAACTACAACGAGTAGATATACACTGATCTATCTGCATTTCTATCTATCTACACTGTTTTACTTTTTAATATATCGATCTTTTTTTTTTACTGAAAATTGTATCGGTTTCACTGTTTTATTGTGTTTTTTTTTATGTATGATGACCAGATGGTCTCAAAGGAAGACCAGCGCCGTTCGCAAGACCGGCAGATTGCTGATTTGGGACCATTTCGTGACATGCATAACTTATTTTATTTTTATCCATTGTTCTCATGTTTGTCATGAATAAATATTTTATTTATTTCTTTCTTTCTTTCTATCCTCCCAACGCCCAAGTCAAATTTTTGATATATGAACATTAAACTTTATGTCATTTATGATAGAGTTTGAAGTTCAAATTACAATAAATCCTACAAGGACTCTGGGCGTTAGGAGGCTATAAAAACAGTCGTAATTGCATTTTGATTTATTTTTGAAAGGTTGGTTTACTCAACGCATTTTGACACCTAGCACGTGTAACATAAAAAACGATGCGTATCAATCTCACAGGCCTCCATGAAGATAAGATAACATTTAAATGTAGTTTGACTTAAGTAGATTAGTCGAGGGCGCCACTATTTCCTAACTATTACTTTTACAGGTTTTAACTTAACGTGACGTATTAGTTACTTAGTAATGTTTGTGTGGGTAAGATTTTAGAAGTTGAATTTAACTTTACTTGTATATGGACTTAACTACCTAATTTTAGTACTTAAATAGGTGTTTTTCTTATGATGCGAGCTTGAATGAATTGATTAATTTATTTGTGACATAGCAAAATGATATTAACATTTTGCTTGTTGACCTAGAATTTTATGTACTTATTTAATTTAGACCTATGTTGTTCTTGAAATAAATGAATTATTTATTTAAATTTAACGCACTTCCTTGGCTTGAACTTTTGATACATGTGTAGTTGATACTTAAGTACATTAAAAAAAAAGTACAGTCATCAAAATTTCTGTCAAGAGTGTCCGATTTAGAAGAGTTAAATAATATTATGGCAAGCATATCTGCATTTTATTAATGAATACAATGTGTTTTCTTTTCAGAGAGTCCGCGGTTCTTTGCTAGGCGAGCAATGTCGCTCGGCTGCAGACTGCGCGTCGCGAAATGCGCACTGCGAGAGCGGTCGCTGCGTGTGCGACCCATATTACGCCAAAGTTGATAACTCTACGTGCCTTGAGTGTATGTATTTTCTTTGACGTTTTTATATTACAAGCTTTTGTTTATCTTGCCGTGGTCGTTAGTGCTTATAGCTTAGGGCAAAGCTTGCAAGTTGGATTTCACCAGTTTTTCGTGATAGGATTGACTCAAAATTTGTTACAGATACATGGATGCGACAATGCACGTAAGATCAACTTAAAATACAACCAAAAAAGTACTCTTTTTAAAAATGGTTTTATTTCAAGTTATGGTATTGAAAACTTTTTATGATATCATCCACATACAAAAATCAATCAAAGCTTCCCGAGAGCCAGGGTCAATGTGAAGTACCTACAGAAAAAGAGAGCAATATTCGGACATATTTAATGTCAGACAGTAGGCCAGGCGTTGACAATGTACGATAGCTTGAAAATGAACATAAATACGTCATTATTTTAATAATATTGACATTTATTATTCATCACAAAATCTATCGAATTACTGTAATTCGAATTAATTAATGAATTAATGTTTAAGTCGAGATTAGAACATACGAGAAATATATTGCAGTGCGTCTTTTTTCTCGAAAACATTATCTTCTTTGCTAGCTTCGTCGACATCAGGTTGGTAAATATGGATGGTAAAAGGTCTGCCTCGTCCATATTGACCTTAACTCTCATTGTTGTTCTTGGTGTGGGAATTTCATGCAAAAGAATGAGGCACTTTAGGTATGTACTTAACTATGAGTTACTTTGTTTGATCAAGCTCTAAGTATACTATACGAAATAACTCTGTAGTTCAAACAAAAAGTCACTTCAGCAAATTCAAAGCCCGACTGTTCAACCACTTTTTAACTTATATTTCTCCTACTTTCATATAGTGTCGTTATGATCTATCACTTCTCCCTTTTCATAAAAAAACTCATCTTATGTTGTAGCTATTTTCACTTTTAAGCATTACGGGCGATGAGGCCTTTACCTAATGATCCTGTGCGGTACAGACTGCGGTGTGATAGATTACTTTCACTTAAACGACCAGTTAGCATAACTATCCAGTTTTCTCAGCAATCATCAAAAATAACTTTCCTTTAGGCAAAATCGAATTTCGCTCTTCAATGTCGTTCGGCACTTTAGGTAACGAAAGCAAATTCGAGGCATTAATCAAAAGGTATGCCGCTTCCGACAATGAGCGTGCCATCACTTGATTTCATTGTGTCGGTCTATTCAATAGTCCATTAGATATTTGGATGAATGCCGACACAATAGAGATGAACTTTGCATGGGTATTCGCTTTGCTTTCACTGTGGTTTATTTGGCTATGTTTAGTTAATAATTTTTCGATGTCACTTTTGTTATTATTGAGTCCTTGTTTTGGGTCTAAATTGTTAGTAAGAACGTGGTCATCATTTATAACGAGTTTGATAACTATCTGAAACTTAGCATTAAAATAGATTCATCTATTTACCCAGCTCTAACTACAAGATACGCAGCATTTTTTTTAACCTCATTATAATATCATCATTTTGTTTATTTATTTTTATCTTTATTTATTTATTTCAGTCGTAGGATGTCCAGTGTTGGACATAGACTTCTTCCATCCTTAGCTTATCACCTTATTATTAAAATATCAATAACATTTTTAATTTTTAACAATATGTACCTACCTACATTTGTGCATCAAATTATTACTTCTCCGAAAATATCTTTAGTCTTGGTGTCCCAACGCATTTTCCTATCGATTATAAGCAAAAGAGCCTCGATAAATGAAGTTTTTTCCTAGAAAATTCTGGTTTCTACACATCTTTTTATTTACTCGCTCCATCAGCAGCGCGGCGTGTCTGGCGCATGCGACGCGACATTATCGCTATACTATCGCAAGCCTTTATTTTGATCGTCCCATTATCCCACGCTCGGGTTACTTTCTTTGCACAATTCTTTCCGTAGTGACCAAATCTGGCAATTGATGTGGGATTACAACGGTGCTTTTACCGAATCATGTTCTTGAATATCATCGAATTTGGATCGATAGTAGCACGATAATTATACAGTTGAATAAAAATATCATAGTTAAAACCATTAGGTACTTATAAGAAATAATTAATATAGAAAATTTTGGCTGCGTTTTAAAATATTAAGAACAACTCAAGTCAAAATTAAAGTAGTGACGAAAAACCTACCAAATAAAACCAAATCTAACACACAGAAATCTTCGCTGTCGGATTTCACACCCAAAGTCCACAGTTCAAATCCGTTCAAATCACGCTATGATAGCGGCACTAGGCGAATGCACAAAAACGCATTAAGTAGGTATATCCGCTCTTGACAAGGAATGTGTTAAACCTATGATGTATCGTCATTCGATGCCAAACAGAAACACAAGCTAACTAAGCTCAGAAATTCTTTTCTTATTCTATCAAGACAAGTCGTCAAAAACCTAAAAATTCTTTCATCAAAATGGGATTTTTAGAGTTGCCGACACTAAAAAGAGCGGATTTATGGCAATACAACACTCCTATTAACTAGGCCGACATGTTTTTATCTCCCGGCTATGCTGCTCTAGGTATAATTTGAGTAGATCGGTGACGTACGAGTCCTTAAGCGTAAATTGTGGTCAGGAACCATTAGCGGATAAGGTGTGTAACATACTTCTCAACCTGCGGGTCCAGTCTGGCTGCATTTCAAACGAGGATTGCCGGACCCGCTATGCGCCGGGTCCAACCAACGGCAAAAACAACTGCCTCTTCATAATCTGTAGTAGGTATCTCTAACATATAAATATTATTAAGTAAGTGAGTAATCACAGATTACAAAACATAAAAAACTATGCTGAAACTGTAAATAATTATCTATAATATGTGGCTAATGCAAAGCGTGTTATACGCAGGTAGACCGTATCGAGCCGTGCATTACTTATTATGTTTTACCAATCGATCTCGTGGTTATCTAGATTAAGTCGATATGTCAACAAAGCTTAGTACCCAGAGATGTTAAATAGCAGTTCTGTTACCATTAGATTGATTTATTTAGTGATCGATTAATCTTTGATCACTCATGACTTATCACTGAGAATATGTACACGAGTCGATGATTGAATTATATATTAATTCTAGGCTAATGTTTTAAATAATTGGTAGATCAAAATCGCATAATCAACTAGATATGAATTAGTGATTCCATGTACGAGTGCTCTCTAAAACTGACATATAACAGCTTTACACTCTATCAAATTTGGAATAGGATATCCGCAATAGTTAGATATTTAATAGTTTTTATTCGCACACTTTCTCTAATAACAACTGTACAATTATACCTGTCAGCGAGTATCAAAAGCAGCGAGTGTAATTGATTCGGACCCGCCCATTCAACAATAACAAAGGAGATATCATTGAATATGGGCTAAGTGTCTAGACGTGGAGTGACGGCGACGGTCGAAGTTCCCTGGTCAGTATGCCGCGCGTGAGCAAAGCACCGGCGCAAGCGCAGGAACAGTGTGATACCGTTTGATGCCTTACCATTTCACCATCTGTCGAGACAGATGAATGCCGCAATTATACTGCTCAAATAACAGTACTTTAAATACTCATTCCGAATTAGTCACAAGGAAAATTAGAGACACACATGTGCAGCTCAATTTTTGTAGTTAAATTCAGATTTGAATTAGTAATAACCTGCAGCAAATTCATAAGCAGATTATATCAGAGTGTGATTCTGAGGGCTTAGATTGGTTCCCACGTGGGTCCAGTTAGGATCGGGAACTTTACACACGTCGTTAGACTGCTCTGCAGGTGCAGGAATGTGTATGTTTTCCTTAGCCATAGGTCAGCTACTATAGCACTTAGACCACCTACCATAGCTCTTAGCGAATTAACTTAGTGTTGTTTATCGTTAAATTAAACTTACAATTCGCATTAATTCGTATTTTATAGTGAGAAGTTAATTTCCACCTTAAAGTTTAATGGTGTTGTAGCGTGTTTTTAACTACCCCCTCAAGGAATAAAGTCTAGACTTCAATTTGACGTAAACCCCGCTGTGTTTAGCGATATCCTTTAATTAAACCATGTATCAGCAGCTCAATGAAGCATGACGCCAATAAATTCTTATTCCGGCCCTAAAGCACCGTGTATTATTGGAATATGTCCAGTACGTTTATTTGTGGAACCAATTTAAATAAACTTGTTGACGGTTACAAGAGCCCGCCGGGTTTACGCCGCGCCCGGCGTGTCCGGCCCTCTCGCTGCAAATTGCCCGCGCATTTACTCGGCAGCATGATACACATTCGCACAATTTAATTTGAAAACATAATTGGAATCGAAAACAATGACACGACAATAATTCTCTACGCCAATTTAGAAACTGTCTGACCTGACAAAAATAATTGGCGGGTGGGACAAAGCGTGTGATTTCGATTTCTAAGTCAGATTATTTCCTGTGGCATCTGTAGAGAACAGTCGCCGTCTGGGTCTGGAGACGGACGAGCTTATCTTTGACGTTAAGTCTTGTTTAAAGTTAGTGCTCTACATTTCCGCTTTAAATGTTAACTGTTGCATTTCATCTTACGACTCAATTTATCACTTTATGAGTAGTTAGAAAGATGCAATGCTTTACGCTTAACCGGCACGATCTGAGTAAAGCCTGGCTTACACGAGTGTAATGACTAATGTTTAGTACTTGTCACACTGATACTTACAAACATGCCGTGCTTAGTTTTAGTAAAATTGCAAGCTTAAGCGTACGGAAGCCAAATCTTATTTAGATACTAAGTGAGCGAAGCATTTGCTCCGATTAAAAATTTACTGATAAGTCTGATAACTTTCGTTGATGAAGGATATCGCTTAGAAGCAATAGGGCCGTTTATTGCTTATCTTATTTTTTCCCATACCAATTTTCCGTAGGTATTGCTTACCTATTATGTGGTGTTCTATAAATAGTCATTATTTTGCTTTGTATTGTAACAACAAAAAATCACATTAAATTCTTAGAAAGAAAGAAGAAACAAAAGAAGACATTTATTCTACTATTACAGAAGACACACAAATAAAACATTTACACAACTTAGAGAAATGTAAATGTAATAAAAAGTTGTGTCAGCGTACTAATAATGTGTACAGTCACCAACAACAATATGTGACACAACAAAGCGTGCTTAAATATCTAATACGACTCTATTTCTAGGGCCGGTAGGTAGGAAGATATTTTTGCACGCTCCGCTGTGGCAGATATTAATGCAGGTGACTGTACTAATATCATTCTATAACACGATTTGTGTTAACAGTTACTTGATACTAGTTACTGCAGATAAAGCTTGAGTACAGATAATAAACACTGAGTTCGTCTAAACTCAGCATAAGGCACGTGATTCGGTTCAGTGGCGCTACTTCGAGAGTAAATAACCAAACAAACCGTAGTTTCTATCTCAACGAGCCTGTTTCCCGTCTTCACGTTTCGTATTTACTGTGTGCGTTCACGGTACAGTTACCCTTGCAGTTTTCTTTATTGTAATTGCTTTTTTATATTACAAGTTTTTTATGAGTTACGAGGCTTATCTGGCCGAGATATCACTGAGATGAGTTGTTTCTTAAGTAAAGTTAAAAGGTGTACTCTTTATTTGTACAAAAACACGAGATAAGTAAACCTCTGAAACAGTTTAATGCACATTTTTTTACAAATTATTACTATTGTTAACGGTTATACTCGGTAAAGATGGCGTCTTCACGCTTTTATTAGATTGTATAGAGTATTATGAACGACAATAACATAAGACATGTTTGCGGGCTTAATAGTATCATAAAACTTTTATGACATTTATTCCCATCTGCCTTTAGATCTACGGATCTACCGTACTGTGTGTTGCCAGTCACTGCCACTATCACTGCAAGTTGCCAGTATAGCGATCGCATTCACCATCTCTTTCTACCCTCATCCTCATTCTGTACCGTGTGACAGAAAGAAGTGATGAAAACGATTGCGATTCCGAGTGCGTTAGCGTTGATAAAAAGGCCTTTGGTCCAAAAACACAAAAGACTGATTTGGCCGGATATTTAACCCGTAAAACTGTTGCCTTTTTGAATAGCTAATCATAGTTTGTTTAAATCTGGAAATATGTTCTGACACACATATTATGTTCTCGAATTTCGACTCGCGTGGCGTGCCGGACAAAAAGTGTAGCAAAATCCCGACAGGCCGGACGAGAAAATATTCGGCCGGATACGACCTTAAAAAGCCAAGTAGGTACGAGTATGTCTAAAGTTGTCAACCCCGCAAAATAATCTAGTAAGCATCACATAAGTAATAGTCTTACGGCATAGAAATATCACAATAAGTTAAAAGCGCGGAGTGCCGATATGGCTAAAGAGCCAGATATCTATTTTCCTGGCTCAATTTGTAACGAAGCACCGTTCGAATTATTGCATGCAGAGATTTGGCCTCAAAAACAATTATATTTAGCTGATGAGTAGGTAGTTAGGATGAAAAACTATGAAAAACCGAAAAAACAAACGTGAAAAGTAGGCATGGGTCCTAGAAGAAATATTAACGATGCAGTTAATATTCTTCATTTGTTCAGTGGTATCCCATTAGCCCACATCCACGCAGTTCACGTAACAAGCACTTGATTTTCAACGGCCACGCCACGCTAAGCACTGATGATGGATCACCCGAATATTCAGTCTTCACCTCGTTTGTAACAATCATCACCTTACATTGATTATAAGACCGTAACTTTGGATAAGCGATTAGACTGTTTTTGCATGCAATGAATTAACGGAGCGCGGTGAAACGGATTTTAATGACTTCTAGTTTTGCGTTTATTCGCAACCTTTTGTAGGACAAAGCTAGTAATAAGATAAATATGTAGAAAAGGCACACGAGCTTAAAGCGTCTTTAAGACTGAAAATTATTATTATTTATTAACACGCTCAATAGCTTTCTTTGGATCAATATGTAACGGATCTATGAACTCGATTTGCAACCACGTCTTATTGTAATATTGACACGAAACTCGGCAATTATGCATAATTCTGATGATAATATCATAACTAAATATACCGGGTGGGCCCTGTAACAGGCGCAAAAAATTAAAACACAGGTACTGCTACTCAAACGGAACCTTTTTAGATATGCAACTTTCAAAAATTTTGTAATTTTATCTATAATATATGTTTATTCCAAACAAATTAAATGGAATTTTCAATGTACGGCATCCAATAGCCTAAATGACATCGCCTGTCACGTAACAAAATGACGGATTTCGCAATACATTGCTTGTCAAATTAAACTTTAAACAACAATAAAAATCATCATACAAGTTATTATTTTAAAAAGTTGTAGAACTAAATTAGCTCAAGATGAAGAGTGGAAGCTGTGGTTTTATAATTTTGCTCCAGTTACAGGGCCCAACTTGTATAAGTAGTACCGTTGATTCATGCCTGGAGCACTGGAACTTCCATGACAGAACAACGTAACCTAGTATTTTGACCAAAAATGGTGTCCAAGGTCCGATGATACTGCAGTCAGGCAGGATCTCCAATGTATAGAACAAACGTAACCTTACCGTGTTTGAGCTTGTTAGAATAATATTAGGGTGTACTTTGGCCAAGCCAAGGATGGTACCCTCAGGGTCGGATGACGGAGCGTATTTCTTAGTCTTTTCAACTAAAATAGTTTTTTCCCAGCTGTCTTTAACAAAAAAATTTATCCAAAAAATGTGTTACGTGTGGATTAAGACTTTAAAAAATAAATAATTGTGCAGGCGGCCGCTCGATTTCAGAAGGAAAAACGCACGATATTTATTTTTGTGACCAATAAAAAAGTGCTTATTAACATATGTGTGATCACATATTACAATACCAGCATTGAGGAAAATCCAACGTGTGTTCATTCTCTTCACCCACAATATTCGTAGAAGGTAATATAGGGCTCGTATGACAGATCCGTTATGAGGATAGAGCGCTCGTCCTATACATGCCTGTATAAGGCGAGGTCCTTTTACGTCGCAAATATCCGATAATCGCCAACAAAGTATACCTAGTCAACTTGGAATATAACTTCTGTCGTATAAACATCATATAGGTATTATTGAATCACATACAAAGTGATAATTACTTATGTGCTTTAAACCGATAAACGATGAGGGTTTTCACAACGGTGAAATATCGCTAGATGGAGTTAGGTTAGGTTAGGTCCGTTTGAAATTTGACGTTTGTTTGCGATTGGCTCATTTTGTTATTTAACCAATCACGAGCAAACGTCAAACGTCAAACGGAGTACACGATACTAACGCCATCTAGCAATATTTCGCCTCTGTGAAAACCCTCATAGTAATTTTGATTATTTTCACCCGACTGCGAAGAAGGAGGGTTATGTGTTTGGCGCGTATGTATAATATGTATGTATGCCTATTCCTATGTCCTCTTGTAACTACTCAACGGCCGAACCGATTTTGATAAATGATACGTCATTGGATTTGTCTTGATGACGCGAGTGACACTGAGTACATGCAATTCTTAAAAAAAACAAAATGGCGGATTTTTGGCGACAAATTGTAAGTTTTACAAAAATGTTTTTTATTCTAACCTATCGAGTGGGGTATCAATTGAAAGCTAATAATTAGCCTATTCTAAATATATATGGGTTACAATAGTTTTAATCTACCATATTCACAGAAATAAAAAAAGTGTGAAATAAAACAATAAATTAAAAAAATCAAAAAACCCGACTGCCTTAAAAATACTAAAAAGAAGAAAATAAGTCTAGTGGGCTAGAAATTTGTAAAGTAGTTAACTTAAAGTTCAACAGTCGAGACCCATTGAAATCGCTACGCTCAAAAATTCTTACCAAATGGGTCCCGACTGTTGAACTTGTAAGTTGCAGGTGGCAGGACCTTGTGCAAGGTCCGCCCGGATTGCTACCATCCTGCTGTGAAGCAGCAGTGCTTGCACTGTTGTGTTTCGGCGTGGAGAGTAAGACAGCCGGTGAAATTACTGGCACTTGAGGATCCCATCTTAGGCCTCTAGGTTGGCAACGCATCTGTAATACCCTGGTGTTGCAGATTTTTATGGGCGGTGGTGATCTCTTATCATCAGGAGACCCACTTGCTCGTTTGCCATTCAGTCGAATAAAAAATAAGCTACTTAACAAAGTTCTAGCCCACTAGACTTGTTTTCGTCTTTGTACTTAGTGTTTTTTAAGGCAGTCGGGTTTTTGATTTTTTAATTTATTGTTTTATTGTTTAATGATGTAACTGTCACGCCTCTCAAGTCACACCTTTTATTTGTACCTCACTGTAATGATAAACATTACTAAAAGTCATTGTCCAAGGCCATAGGCGATAACAACATTTATCTACGCTTGTGGTATACATAGATATATATTTACAGGTAAGTTTCGATAAAACGTATCAAAAATAGTAACAGGATATTGCTACATTTAGGTGGTCATAAATTCAAATGAGTTCGTATCACCTTGGTATCACCACTAGATGCTCGAGTTACCACTAGATTAAATGACTAGGAACTCTAGGAACTTAGTATTAAGGCGACCGGAAGGCAATATAAGTACTTGATGTCAGTTGATGTACCATCAGCCAAATAAGTGCTCTATCAATTCTTAAACGAGTTCCTATCAAATGAATATATGTAGCTAAAGTCGATCTTTCTAGTTGACAGACACTTGGTATTATTGTTTTATGACATGCAAACGATTATTAACTTGAGGGTGATAGACCACATATTTGGCTGATGGTACATACCTAAGTATTTAAAGTACGTAGTACATGCTGAGTCAGCGCCTATTCTAGACATCGTCGCAGGGCTCTCAATTTATCAATTTAAACAATAATAAGTGAACTTTATTTTGGTGCTAGTTTTAAGTTAAAGGTATTATTGTATATTTTCTATTGTACTTTGAGCTTTGTATGCTGTTTTGAATAAAGATTCTATCTATCTATCTATCTATCTACAAGAAAAATAAGATATTATGGGGCTGTTTCACCATCCATTGATTAGCGTTAACCGACGGTTAAATGTGATGCCGTCTCCGTCTATTCGAACAAAACAAATAGATCAAAAAGAAACAAAACTAATCAATGGATCGTGAAACAGCCCCTATGTCTACTAGTCTTCTAATGTTATGAATAAGCAGATTTTGAAGATGTATTGGATATTTAAATAGACGAGCGAGACAACGGATTGAGATGAAACTTAGAGTACAGATATGAAAATCCCGATAGTCCGTCCATGTGGTGATAATTAAAAAAACAGAAGAGTAGAGAGTGCTGAATAGCCAAGGCTTTTAAGAGGACTTGTTAATTTCGTCTTCAATTAAAAGATGGCGTTGTTAGAACGAGCGCAATAAATGATTCTCCGTTCCTTTCAGAGCCTTTGAGCCCTTTCTGAGAATACAAAAAAAACGAAATTATTTGGCTGAACTAAAAAGCTGGTGGGACAGACGGAAAACAACCGTAACTTCGCTCACCCGCGACCTAAAGACAGCTACCTCTATGCAAGATGCGAGTCCATTCAGTTCCTCCACCTCCCTCCACACTGTAAGAACACGCACAAATCACACAAACCCATCTATCACCACCACCACCACCACACTACACTGACGCGTTTCGAACTCAACCACAGCTCATCTTCAGAGCAACACTACCGTACACCACGCTACGTGGTAATTATTTTATTTACTAAGTTAATTTAACCCCAACTTTTACCCTAGTAGAAATACATCCTACTGCTGGGCACATGCTTCTTCCCAGAATAAGAGGATTTGGGCTGAAATTTTCACGCAAGCTCATTGCGGATTAATTTAAAACTTCACGTACACTTTGGAATTGCTACGCAGTAGTGTTCAGGTTGCTTTGTATTGTTTTTCACTACCGAAAAGCTGTTAATTCGCAAAATTTAAAAAAAATAAGAGGCACATGACATCTCATGTGTTCTTACTTTCAGTCTTCATTTATTTCTGATCCGCTCGAAGCGTACCATCTTCACTCACTTGTCTTGTCCCAAATACGAGGCGTATCCTCTCAAGTAGGTATATGCGCTGAATCGAATCGACCTTGACTTTGTCTAGAGATAATCTCAAAAAGTCAAACGGAAAGTCACGCACATCATAGGTACCTACTTTTCACGGCTTGTCTATGGTGTGCCAAATCCAATAACGCAAGTGCGCTATTGTAATCTCCATTTTGGGATTATCGTGTCAGACCTACATCTTGATAAAGATAATAAGTTTATTAAAGTCTGCACACTTTTTTCTGCACGCTCCCAATTTTTTGTGATTTGCCTAAGTGCTAAATGCTTTTTCATTTTTCGAATCGAAAGATTTGTGAGTTAACTGACCCTGGTGTTCTAGATTACCTATCCGATTGAATTTTGTAACAAATACAATTTTTTTAAAAGAGGACAATCAATGCGTACATATGCGAAATATATAAAAATTAGAAATTTCAAAATTAGATTTACCATTTCTTGAAGAAATTGATTCTAAGTCGCTACATAGAGTGGTCGTGGTCATCGAATGAGGATCAATACGGTATTTGACAACTCCTGAATTTGTCATGTCTTATACTATATTATTATGAAAATATAGGTGTATAGCTATAGCGAACGGTGTATAAACAGTGTTTAGCGAGGAGAAAACTTAAATCGGTTGATAATTGCAATTATAGTGATTTTTTCAAATATACCTGTCTCTTTCTCACACGCTTTTCTCTATGCAGCAAGTATGGCGCTACTTGCGTGTGACGCCATATGCAAGTACGTCTTTCCCTGTCTAATCTTGAATTTTAAACCTTTATAACTTTGTTATTTGTAAAGGTAGCTTAAAATGGTTTCTCTATTCGATAACAGGCATTGTGAAGTTTTAATTTATGACACATCTAAAAAATAGTCAAATACCGTATTGAAACGTCATAACGAATTTCTTGATAAAATAGTGTGGTGTTTCTCCTTTACCTTCCCCATAGAGTTGGATTCCGGAGTTTGAGTGGGCAATATAGAGTGCCGATGCCCACTCTTACATGAGATTCTTTACGGCCTTTTCACACAACGTTTTTTTATAAGGTTTTTTTTAGTTTCACCTGTATACCTATTTGTTTGTTTGGGTCAAATCTTGGAAGCTAAATTTGACCCACTTCCAGTAATCCGATCGACTTGAAATTTGGCATACTTATGTAAATTTGGTGACAATACATTAATCTGGTAGTGACAGGTTGGTGGTCCTGCCAGGATCGTCTCCGCAGGAAGGAACTCCTCAATGGTTAATAGTACCAACTTGAAATTTGGTACGGATATGTACTTAGTTTAGATGACAATGCAAGTACAGTCAACAAAAAGCTTGTATTAAAAATGAAATTTTTAACAAAAACTTATTTTAACTTGCCGTTGACGCGCGTATGTATCGATACAAACGCAATACGCACGCGAGTTGTACGAGTATGTAAGACTATGAAAAGAAAAATGCGCTGTCAACGCGCGTTTCTAAGACGGCGTGATTAAAGGACGCAGTGTGCTAAGGCTTATTAGTCTTTTATGACACCCATGGGAAGAGATCATCATCATCAGCCCACAGCAGTCCACTGCTGGACATAAGCCTCTTCCATGGGGCGCCACAACACTCTGTCTGGCCAGCGGCCCTCTTAAGAAGAGACGAGAAGAGATGAATAAGGGAATGTGTCCATCCTATTCTTAAACCGGGCATAGCACAGACTGAAAATTAATTACCTTATTGTAGATAATATTGCCCCTTTTATTGTCCCGTTACAGGTTAATTTACTGTTTCATTAACTCATTACGCATACAAAGAAAACGAAGTGAAAGTATTAAAATTGTGTGTTGATTTCTAATGGATATATGCAAAACAGTAATTATTATCATCATAAATTAAAACCAGAAATAATCAGGTGTCGATTGGCAAATGATTCATTAAGTAGTTACCGATTAAGGCTTGCGGAACTTGGGTTTCGTTTAAAATCGTCGGTGATCATTCAGCCATGTAAATTGCATGCATATTTATACACCTATCACCTAACCCGCCTATTTCCTTGTGAATGATTGCATACCTATATGTCATCACCAGTTAGTTGAATGTTCGAAAGTTGTAAAACATACTTTACGCATTTTTCGCAAGCTTCCGTGTCTTTTTTTTGCTCTTTTCGTGGCGCTTAATCACTTGGCTATTAAAAACAACGCTGGGTGAATTATCTAAAAAAACTACGTTTCTTTTAGAATACCATTTTAAATTTCTAAAATGATTAGTATTGCTGGAAATCGATTAGAAGTAAATCAATAAGCAATAAACAGTTCAGAATGTGTTTCCTATTTTACATAGATCCTCATTGAATGCAAATCAGACACGCCTTCATCGTGGAATACGTGGACAATGACCAGACTTTTATTTAAGTAATCAAACTAAATATACATTCAAACCTACTAAACAACCGTCGGTTTCATTTTATCAACCGCATAAGTTTTTAATGGTAACTTAAGTGTACAATAAACATCGCCTTGATTACTCTTGTACGCCTTTTCATTTCAGACTCTACGTTCTTTGCGTTTAAATACAGCTCCGTTTACTTAGTTAATGAAATGATTTATTAGAGGATGCGTTTAGTTGACATTTCCGGATAAGTTACATTACTTTAATTTGTATTTAATTTAGAGTAATGGAACCGGTTTTCAGTTTTACAAGTAGTTACTTCATATACGTTTTTAAATTCAGATCAATAGTTTAATTATTAGTGCATGAATTAATGATATAATTAAATTATGTACTTTAATGCTTAACACATGCAGTATCTTATTAATTAGAATATCTTAATATGTTAAAATCATGTAACAAGATAGGTACCTTCATAATCAATTTCGCTATGATTTCTTTGGCAAGTATATGGGATGTCAACATGACATTAGTACTTCAAAGGTTCCACCCACCACCCACCCTGGTAATTCAGTTTTCTCCACAGTGATTTTGATTTAATATATCTCTGAATGCACTATACTCTAACATTCAGATGATAATATTTTGTTGAAAAACTAATTTGGTTAATAAATGCTATTCAGGATTCGTGACACAATTTAAATAATGCTTTATTTGAATTTAGAATGCACTTAATAATATGTTTTTTTTTTCTTTTACAGCTACGTTGTTGGGTTCAGAGTGCGTGGTATCGGAGCAATGTACCCTCAAGGTCGCCTACAGTGCGTGCTTGGAAGGCGTCTGCCGCTGCACAGACGGTCATCTCCAGTTCAGAAAACACACATGCCTCTCCCGTAAGTGTACTTTGTACAATTTTCTGAAATATAATAGAGGTAACACGTTGAAGACCAAATGCGTGCCAATTAAGTCTTCCGAGTACGCGTCCACAAAAAGAAATGTCTAAATCCAAAGACTAGATCCATGAGTAGCTATTTACGAGTACGCTAATGCTACTTAATAGCTCAAATACGTATTTTTGTAAGAAAGCTGAAAATACGGGCATTTTAATGTCACAAATGTAGTTTAAGAACCTGAATACCTATTCCACTAAATACGTCTCACCTCTAAAAAATACTTGTCTTCGAAACGATGAAACGATTGTAACTCTAGGCAAGTTTTATGAATAGAATCTCAGGTACAACTGGCAGCGAGCTATCGACTTATACATTCCGTATTTTGCTAATTAAGTCTGTGCTTTGAGCGTCTCGACCGCGCAATGAAGAGTGAATTTATTCACTGCTCCGCTACTCGCTAGTCGAGCTTATTCGTAAACAAATATTATAAATGTGAAAGTAGGCTTTTTATTCCGATATTCCCGCGGGATCCATCCAATATCGTAAAATATTAACCACTAAGTCTAGAGTCATGAAATTTTGCAAACGTAGGTAAATTAAGACGGAATTATGTCGTTTTTTTGGGAATCCTCATTGAATTAACAAAAAATTCCGTAACCTATTTCGACTGCCGAATCAAATGGTTTACGCGAGTGAAAAGTTGTAAACGACTCACGGCTTTAATTGTTTGTACTGTGTTTCTCCCATAGTTTCTTATCCAGATCAACACAAGGCAAAGCCGCTGCGGTATAATTTGCAGGACATTCATGCGGTGTACGCAGGTTAATTAAGAACTTATCTTCAACGCTTCGAAGAGATAAAATTAAAAGCCATTATGTTTCTATTTAAGTTTATTTACGCAGAAACTATCAACTAGTGATGCGAGTTTTTTTTAAGGACATTCTACGAGTAAGTAGCGCTCTTACTTGCCTGGTAAAGCAAATCGACGGAAAAAAGTTCATATAGCCAGTTCTCCTAATTTGGGCGACTAATGATTGAAAGACATTGACATTCGTGAAAGAACGTTCGCGCTCAAGGACTCCATATACTCGCTTACCGACTCGGAAAGCGTAACAACTGCGAAGGCAATTACCCTAACAATTTGTCCTCCGCCACACACACTCACTTTCCGTTTCATCGGCGCGGGCCGAGCTCGAGCCGATCTCATGCCGAATTGACCAAGTCACGGAGAATTACTGGACTGCATCGAACGCCGATACGATAAGTCGCCGTGTAATTCTATAAATCGGGAAGATGTGTGTCGGCGTCGCTATGGGGAAACACGAGGTCACGAGAACGGAAGCTTTTATGTTTTGGTGCCATCATTAGTAGGTAATTGGTACGCGTGTACCCAGTAGGTAGGTCTAGGACATTTTAGGTATCGTAGAGTGGTGGTAATAACTTATTTAATAAATTCATACAAATGATTATTTAAGTAGGTATATAAAAGAATAAAACACATAAAGTTAACTAAAACGTGGTTCCTCTTCCAAACTAACCTACCTACCTTGCATGTTTCCTTACCTTAACAAGGTATGTAGAGTTGCAAAATTATACTTTGACTTAACTTTATAACTTACTAATGTTTATGTAGTAGTTAAATTTAAATTCCGGGATTTTACTAAATTCCCATGGGGATTCCTGAATATTTACATCGTGCGTGATCTTCATTGACATTGCACTGAAAACAACTGTGCCTTAACTTAAGTCTTAAGTTAAGTTAAAATTTTGAGATTTTATCCTGATCCCGTAGCCTAGGTAGGTATGTGTTATTCCAAATATTATCTACCTACATAAGTAGGTAAAAGTACCAAATTTCATCCAAATCAGTCTGGCCGCTATAACACGCGAAGAAGTAACAAACATACGCACAAACTTTCGCATTTACCTATAATATTAGTGGGATATCCTAAGTCGCTACATTCTGGTGGCATGCTCGGCGCGAATAGACAAGAGATGCGGATATACGTTAATTAAATCTTGATACTTACTTCTGAGACGAGGCCTGTGCCCAGCAGTGGGACGTATATAGGCTGGGATGACTTACTAAACATTATACATACTTAACGGTTTAAATCAAGTTTAAGACAATTTATGCCAACAGAAAAGTTTAGTTTTGTACGCAATCCGCAACATTTCCCAATAAAGTGAGTGGACGCGCTCTTAATAGTGCATCATTTCCGTGAACGGAGTCGGTCTGTGAGAAAACGAGGTAATTGTTCATTCGACTCACCGGCAAAGTCATGTGAACCTCACTTATTACCGCCAATAACGCCACTATTATGATCTTATTGTGTGAATTAGGTATACCACTTATAGCTGCGTCTAGAATGCTTTAAATAACCATGTTTACTCCATTGCGGGATGACAGCGTTATCGAATGCTAATAATTATTATTAATTACTGCAGAGGCCGGGAAAGAAAGGCTTGCAGGCCGATAGGTATACGAGGCTGGCATGTTCTTTCACGCCGAGGCTTGTATAGTGCTTTTCTCAAACATGCACTAAAAGAAATAAAAACCCCCAGAAATCGAATGTTTTATTAGTAAAACAATTAAAATTGTACCAGACTCAAATTATAACTGCCATCTATATTAGTGTTCATTTCAATCTAACATGATTTTTTAAAACGTTAAAATAATCCCAATAAAATCAAATTGCTATAAAACATGTAGATATAACGGACTGCAAAAAAAAACACGTTTCTAAACGAAACTTTTGAAAAGACAATGGAACTTACTAGCAAAATGGCTAAAGCCCAAGTCGTCAATAAAAAATAAGACAATGACACTTGTCAATTTTCCCGCCAAAATTTTTTTTATTGTGTTTGCTGTTCGGCTATTAGGGCCATACTCGTAATACACGAACTGCATCCCATTTAATCAGCAACATTAATACTTTATTATGTAAATTAAATTGTAATTTGACGTAAAACGCGTCGGTAATATTTACATATAGAATATTCATACTCCTGTGAATTTATTCAGTAGCTAATAAATGAACCATAGAAATTATAATATTTTGAAGCCTGTTTTATGGAATACAACATAAACATTACATAGCATGTTTGAGAAAAAGTATAAAAATGCATAATAAGTCACCACTTACAGGACGGTGTTGCAACAGAGTATTGGTTTTCGATTAATCAAAGACTTTATCTGTTTTTATTAATTTGGTCTTCAAATGGCATCATCACTAAATTTCCACAGAGAACTTTACCATAATATGTAACTAGAGCCCAAATAATTTCGAATGAACCAATACCACTTGGTTCACAAACTTAATAACTCTAACAATACCTTCTGATTGTCCGATTCAAACGGAATAAGTAGGCGAGTCCTACATAAAAGAATCACCAGCGATTATCAAGTCAGACTTTTGATATTTGAATAACCAACGACGAAGGCTTCGCTGCTGATGGCTATCTAGGTCGTGAACACGACCGGAGGCAGGTCGCGACGCGACCATAAAAAACAGTACCAAGTACAGCGGTGCGTGCCATACTGCTCCTGATTACCATATAATGGGCGATCATATTACCATTTGAGAATTTACATTCACTACGTTTAATCAAATTGGCGTCGTTATACGATTAGAATATTTGCATTGTAAATCGGTTGGCGTTCTTAACACTACCGATTATATAAGTCTGTTTATTTACAGAATTTCCCTATTGGGTTTAAAGAAATACCTTGAGTGAGACTCATGAGCAAGGGCCTTTGGAAAACTCTGCCATGAAATAGTTATATTTCGCGCTGAATAATAAATAACACAGTATCTACTAAACGTAGTCACACAAACAGCTGTTTACAACTGTACATTGAGTATTAGAACGTTAGCAGACCATCGCGTATGGTCAGCATGGAGGAAATTGCCGTCTGCAACCAATCATTAATACTAGCACGTTCCATAAGTTTACTGTAAAACACTGTAAATGAAGACAAGAATGTATTCAAATACGTTAAGTTTATGTTCTTGTATTAAGTATATTATGAGTGTGATTGTATCGTTCCAGCTGCACCGCCTGGTCACGTGTGCTACAGCAACGAACACTGTCGATTATGGGACAGAGAAAGTCACTGTGAATTCGTTATACCAAATCTTTTCGGAAGATGCTCTTGCAACGCATTTTACCGATTAACCGGCGATAAATGTGTTGCACAAAAAGCACCGACCTACGTCACGGAAGCGGTCGTAGCCGAACAAGAGCCATTAATAGTCGACGCCAATGGAACTATAATAGACAATACCTTTAACTATAAATCTCCGACTTCGCCAGTGTTCGTAAGTTCTAGTTCAGGAGATAACAAAGGTGCATCTAATACTATTACCGATCCAGCAGAAGACGTCAAACCCAGTAACTTGCCGATGTTCACCAATAAAAACGAAATACTCAGCACTCAAGAAGACAGCCCTTTAATGCAGGCTGTTATGAAAGTTCCTGAACCATCGAAAAAATTGCCAGTTTCAAATCGCAAAGAAGGTGACCCCAATGAAACCATTGGAGTAGGTGAATTAACGGCCAATCTTCATGCGAATGATCAACCCATCTATAGAGTTGTAACGCAGCCGTCTGTCGAAAAGAAAAGTAACAAAAAGAGCGGAACGTCAAAGGACCAGCAAAAGCCGTACAAAACGGGACATCAAAAGAAATCATCGTTAAAAGGTTAGTTGCTATTTGAATGCGCTTCGTACTGATATTAAATGGCCAGTTATACAAATTACCCAACGTTATGTTTGCGTTCTCCAGATAAACACCGTATCCGAGCAGATTCCGTTGTTGATATGGGACCCGCTTCGCTCGGCATGCCTTGCCTGACGGACTCACAGTGTCATCTAGTTGACCCTTATACTCGCTGTGTCAACAAGAGGTGTGATTGCGCTTATCGGACTAACTCCACTTCGGCTTGCTCTGCAAGGAATAGAGGGTGCTTACCGGGAACATTCCAGGTAAAAGAATAACTATTCTAAAAAGATATAGCTACGCCCCAGGAATTTAACTTTATGGCTATTAGCCATGCTTGGAGTAGAGTAGGTATACGAAGAATACTCAACACAGAATGTTGAGGAGCCAGGTTTGATTCCTGAACCATAGCTAATCTTTTCTGGTTTTAAGATTGTTTTTTTGGAATCTTTTTGTATTTTTTAGTTTAATTCCAAATTTTTAGTTACTTTTACGGTCATACAAGCTAAGATATGTGGTGCATAGGAGAAATTCGTGTCTATATCACTGTCCAGTGGTGGTGTAGTGGCACGGAATGCCGAAGACCTGGGTTCGATTCCCAGCGCTGGTCTTATTTTTCTGGTTTTTCTATGCATCTATATTTTAGTTTGTATTTTCGATATGGGTTTTTTATCTGTTTTTTTCAATGCATTCTAGTTACGTTATTATGTAATGAAATGAATGAAAATAAAATGCGTTAGTAACGGGAAACCGTAAAAATAATACAAAAAGCGGGAAGTAAAAAAAAAATGGAACCGACTTCAAAAATCTTGAAAGTTGGTTCCATTTTTTGTAAGTGCATCTCACAACGATTCCATTAAGCTCAAACACAGCATAGTTATATTATTTTATAACAGAGTACCGGTACCTACGGTCTTCTATATCAGGGTCCAGTTCACCAAATGATACTTTCTGAATGTTATTACTTGACTTGACGTTAAAAATGCCAAAATCGCTATAGGTGTGCTTTAAAAATTCGAGGGTTGCCCTCGATTTCTCGTTGATCCCATCATCAGATCCTGACTTGGTGTCAATGGGACCACCTCGGAAGTATTTCCTTTAGAACTAAAAAAGAACTTTGAAATTCGGCCCACAATTGGCGGAGTTATCGCGTAACAAACATACAAAAAAACATACACTCGTATTGAGAACCTCCTCCTTTTTTGAAGTCGGTTAAAAAACCGTAGTTCAACAGTGATTTACGAGTATTACTTATATAGTTATCAGTCAGTATAGGTAAAGTGAAAATATATTAATGCAATATATTTCCTCATCATCATCATAGCTTACGTAATAAATAATAATAATAGATAGTACAACAAGAGCATAAAACGAGCCATTTTACCCGATACGTTCATATAGGCATCCGAGCCGGTACGGCGAGGGTGAATAGACACGTCGAGGGGGAAATGGGTTTAATGCTCGAGTTTTACACTCCTCTTTTCATTTCGATTGCGAGAAGATGAAATAACAACAGTAGAAACATTGTTCGCTTACTTACTAGGTACCTTTTATTTTTCATGCATTGCTATACATAAATATTTAGTTTTCTTGATTAATTTTGATTTATTTGATTGATATAACGTTTTAAACTCTCGTGATTTTCACTCATAGTCAAAATACCACGCACAGGACTTATCACGCTAACACACACGAGTAATATTTACCTCGACGTTACGGCAACATTACAGTGGCCGTGGTCACGAGTAGACGTCTACTGTGTGTGTTAGCGTTATAAGTCCTGTGCGTGGTATTTTGATTATTTGATTATTTTTTTAGTTTTATAAAGATTAAAAATTATTAAAAAAATATCTGTTTGCTGTTTGCTGTGGCCTGATTGCCTTGGTCTTTGACGAAGATTTTACTTTATGCATTAGAGCATAAAAAGTAATTTTATGTCGCCTAGATCCAGCATAAACACGAACTTTACGAGCATGAGAAGTGAAAAAGTAATTTATTTCAGTGCCGGTCAACTGGGGCGTGTATAAGTTGGTACTTTGTCTGCGACGGCCGAAAGGACTGCCCTGATGGATCGGACGAAACGTGTCAAGGTACTGGTAAAGGTAATTATTGCACACTATCTTTTTTGCACGACTTCTTTATATTTTCAGTCTCTAATTCTTCGGCTTGAGATCTTTACCTTTCGGGTAGCAATAAGATTAATTGTAGTCGTGTTCTAATGTACCCGCGCTGGCACTACCCACATTAGAGTTGACGTTCAGTACTCTGTCTCGAGTCCTTCATATGCATCTCATTGCTTTACATTATAGAGATCACTTACAAAGTATACATATTTACCTACCGAGTGCCAATTTTTACACGACCGTCCAACGAAAGAAACGTATATATTTTTTTTACAAAATTGTGAAAAAACGCAGTCGCGTGCCTCCGCGTTTCGTCGCAAGCGTCGTTTAATGTTATTCAAACGACATGGCTATAATTCCCTCATGGCTCGTTATTATACTCCATTTTGAACATACTCGTTCTCCTTAGTAACGGGTTGCGAACCGGTTGATGGTAATTCGCGTCATAAAGACATTGATAATGACCACTCAAAGGCGATACCGTTTACTGTTCCTGGTTCTAATCACCTTAGTGGTTAAATCACTCAATCAAAACCTACTCTGTTAACAGAAGAGCTTAGGTCAAGCTTATAATTGAAGCTTAGGAATGGTACAGTCACCAGCACCAATATCTGACACAACAAGCGTGTATAAATATCTGATACGACTCTATTTCTAGGGCCGGAAGGACGTGTCAGATATTTTTGCACGCTACTCTGTGGCAGATATTAATGCTGGTATGTCAGTAGCCTCCTAGAAACATTTTATTTCCTCTAAATAACGAAGATGTCATCATCATCCTCATCATCAGTGGAACGTATATAGGCTGCTATATACGTTCCAAAGTTGGGCGCAAGCCTCCCCATATAATGAGGCTTGGGCCGCAGTGCGGATTAGGAACTCTACACACATTATTCGTTCACGTGTGGTTCCGTCACGATGTTTTCCTTCAACGTAAAGCCCGTGGTACGAATGTAATTTCGCCCTTGAATTCCGAAAAACTCAAAATTGCGAGCGAGCCCGGGCTCGAGAGACCATAGGTCAGATCACTAGGCTACCATGAATTACGTATACAATGAAAATGTATTGTGAATAGTTGACATTTGTAATCCGATATGTACTGTAATCACTGATGTATCAGATGGCACCGGCGAGCGATGTCCCATGCACGCATTCCGGTGCGGAGGCGTCGGATCGCGGTGCGTGTCACGAGCGGCACGGTGCGACGGCACACCGCAATGCCCCGGTGGAGAAGATGAGAGGAACTGCAGGGCCACCAGGAGAAAGGGGTAAGGAATTGTTGGATTACATTATGTCAGCTTTTCCGCTGCTCCACACGTTGGTTCCGCTGTCAAATAAAACGAAGCGAAGGGTCTACGCCGGACCCTCGGACCCGACTCAACGGGCCGGTGAAGGCGAGAGGAATTGCAGGGCCACCAGGAGAAAGGGGTAAGAAACTGTGGTACTATGTCTGTGTCAGCATTCCCGCTGCTCCTATATGTTTGTTCTGCTGTGAAGCGAACTGAAGCGAAGGTTCACGCGGTAATGTCCTGGTGGAGAAGATGAGAGGAACTGCAGAGCCACCAGGAGAAAGGAGTTAAGGAAATATTGTACCATATTATGTAAGAAAGACTGCTTTGTGCGTAACTTGGATAATGTGTAGAATAATGTACTCTTTTCAAATTCCAGGTGCCCCCGGCATACGTTCCGTTGCGGCTCTGGCGAGTGTCTGCCAGAGTACGAGTTCTGTAATGCAATAGTGTCTTGCAAGGATGCTTCCGATGAGCCCCCGCATCTTTGTAACGAACAATCGAGGTGACCTACCCTTTAAGAGACAGAAATAATGCCACAAAACCATAGTTGAAAGATATTTAAGAAGAAATAATGAATGGGATAAAATCGTCGATGCATTACTCCTTGTTAAGCACCATAAGTGTATATGGTTTTGTATGTATAAACCACTGGAGCTAAAGATTAAAAATTTAGCGGACGTATTTGTTGAAGTTCATAGATATGGACTAAGGAGTGATTTTTGGAAATTCCGACGTGATAGCAAGATAGCCAGTCTTTCAGTCTTCCATGGAAACGAAGTTGAGATGAAACTAGTTCACTAACAAAAACGAAATAAGCAAATTATTTAGTACCTGCTGAATTTGGACTTCATTATTAATTCAGTACTATGGTTGAAGTTGCCTTCTAGGTAACGACAATGTAGATAGACAGTTAAATGAATATACCTACATGCATACTAGAAGTTAAAGTAAATCCTCTTAGACAATGTACCTACACCATTATACGATTAAGTTTATTACTCTTTAATTTACGCCGAATCCTAGTTGAACAAGATTTCTTTATCGACCCAACTTTTTGAATTCAAAAACAAATAAAGAACACCTGGATGGGGCAACACTATACACACACCACACTACATACACTATACACTATTGGCATTCAACACTTGCAACTTTACACACGTGTGACCCATAACGGTGTGACCCTTGAGCTATGTTTGACCCTCGTGTTTTCACAGATGGCGGGCCGCGGACTTCTGCCCACTGCGATGCGGCAACGGCCGCTGTCGAAGTACGGCTGTAGCCTGTTCTGGGCGAGACGGGTGTGGAGACAACAGCGACGAGATAGCCTGCAGCGTGTGTAGTAAGTCACACTTCATTATCTATCACACTAAGGGGCTGTTTCACCATCCATTGATTAGTGTTAACTGACGGTTAAATGTTATGCCGTCTCCGTCTATTCGAACAAAACAAATAGAGACGGCATCACATTTAACCGTCAGTTACACTAATCAATGGATGGTGAAACAAATACAATTCCTAAATACAATTTCAAAAGGCGAACTTTTTATAATCATTGTTGTCCTCTTCACCTGATGGTAAGTGCAGGTGAAACGGAACATGTAGCCCCCTTTTTGGCAGTTGATGACGGTTGTCAAGACTGAACTAAAAGAATGTTAAGTGACATTGACTGTCATCAACCATCTTTTAGTTACAGCACAGCAGATCAGAAGACCCGCTTGCCCGCTTAGCTCCCTCTGTTCGTAAAAAAACTCTACCCATCTAACACGAGTTGTTTCATCTGACGGTGAGCGTAGGTACTAACTAATCCTGCCAGTATACGATATTTGGGCATGAGAAATAAATAGTCCGGCTCAAAGTAAAAGGGAAGGGGTGAAATATCAAAAATGTTGCTACCAAAATTATCAGCCAACACACGAGATTCTCAAAAAGTATTGTCAAAAAGAATAATACACCTTCTAACGATGCGTACATACTACTTAAATCTTGATTCCACTACATTACCTATTTACTGGCAAAAAATGTCTTTAACAATAAACAATCAAAGCAATTTTAAGATCTACTTCTCTTGGATAGATACAGTTCAATGTCCATGAAAATTGACCTTACCACTGAAGTTTGAAAATACTAGTCCAACTGATCAAATATTTTTTTGTGTAAGCATCGGCTGTAGGACATAGCCGATTTGCCACGATATGCGGTGCCGTTACCCATACAATACTTACAAATGAATAATTGATGCCATATATGACCCGACTAATGCAAAGGTTAAATGCATGAATCATCATTATGAAGATTAGGATAACTAAAATGTAGGTAGAGCTGATGATACAGCTCATCATTGTCATCATCATCAACCGGCAGACGTTCACTGCTGAACAAACGCCTCCCCTTAGAACACTACAATGAACAACAACTCGCCACTTGCATCCACCGCTTGCCCGCAACTCTCGAGATGTCGTCAGTCTACATAGTAAGAGGCCTAGTAAATATAAAGAGTTTATTTGAAATAAGTGAAACG
The DNA here is from genome assembly GCF_025370935.1 of Choristoneura fumiferana. Taxonomy (NCBI): domain Eukaryota; kingdom Metazoa; phylum Arthropoda; class Insecta; order Lepidoptera; family Tortricidae; genus Choristoneura; species Choristoneura fumiferana. Next base: position 14,477,424 of record NC_133476.1, on the reverse strand, counting down.
AAAATATGTTTGCCCCTTCAGTCTGTCACAACTCATAAGTTGCCTGGTTTTAAAACTGTGGCAGACTAAAAGATAACGATTTTTTTCCAATGGAGTTAAGAGAGCTTGTACCTATGCATTAGCTTTCCGGACCAAAAAATCTTATGGAAGTTGTTGGGTCAGTCAATTAACCAGGACGTCTCTTTATATTTTAAGATTTATGACATGGAAAACACATAACTTCTTCTTTTCTTTTTCAGGTTGCCCAGCACCTCAGCAAACGCCTTGAAAATAGTCTCCGTATCCGATATCAAAATGAACTATAAGTATAATTCAAGTTAACACTCTAGACTGTCCGATCTCAACTTCGTGCATTTATTATTACTTGACAAATGAGATAGATATATTGTTCTGTAGCATAAACTTAAATATCACTCCGTAGCACTTTTATAGATTGGATAAAATTATATAATGCCTAGCGTAAATCCTTGAGCAATTACAACTGGATGTCTACGGGATGTGAACGCGAATCACCATTACTTTCACCATTAATTTCTGTCAATAAGTAAAGAAAGAGTTATTGAATGCAATCGTTGACGTCAGCGCGTTAGAAAATACTGTCTGGCCTGATGATCGCTACCTATTGTCTCTTCTATTATTTTTTATTCGTCGTTTCTTATGTCATAAAAACGTAATATAAAGGTTGGAATGGAAGAGTGGTCGTGACTGTTATGGTACCACTAATGTATGAGCGACTACTCTTATTAAACCTATAACAAAGATAGGTGCCTACGCATTATACATACAGCCTTGGCCAAAAGTATTAGCATCGTATAAAAAATATAAATCCACAAAATATGTGCATTTACAAATTATTAGTAAATACACATACCTAGTTTTATACACAATAAATGGCATGCTGGTTCGACAATACAACAAAACCTGTAATAAAAAATGTAAAACCCTTTTTTTAAATCGGTCTGGTACGCTTACATCGCACTTGAACACGTATGTGTTGCCAGTAAAAAAATATATATATACCTAATTATTTTTGCTTCGTGGAAGAAAAAAAATGTATATTTGCCTTTTAATATGCCCATAAAAAAGAACTTACGTTGTTGTATGTTATGTCGGCGGCCGATCGTAAAATCCGTCAGTTTCCGAAATTTCTAGGCATATCGTGAAATGCCTAAAAGTATTTCACTGTGTATCCTCTATCGCATGTACAACGGGGAGTGCTCCGAGGAGTTATTCGGGTTGATCCCTGCCGCATCTTTCCGCCACCGCCCTACGCGACAACACTTCCATCCTCACCATCTACATGGTTGGCAGTCTTCTATATACTGCGCGTTTTTCCGGAAATTTCCTGCCTCGCACAGCAAAGCTCTGGAATGAACTAGTCTGCGGTATTCCCGGACCGATTTGACCTTCATTCAAGCTTTCAATAAAAGAGCGTGCTCCTACCTAAAAGGCCGGCAACGTACTTGTGGCTCTTCTGGTGTTGCAGGTGTCCACGGGCGACGGTAATCGTTTAAAATCAGGCGATCCGTTAGCTCGTTTGTCCCCTATACCATAATAAAGTATAGTTGTACTTGTTGTTGATTTCTATTTTTAAAGGGTGTTAATACTAATACTTTTGACCAAGACTGTATATAGGTACTCTTATTCATAAAGTTGCAGTACAGTACTGCCTTGGCTTTAGAACCTAACTGCACTTCATTATAATGTAGCTAATGTGTGCTATAATTATCTACTGGCATTGCTAATGTAAATGTATCGGTGACACACAACTTCTGGCACAAATCGGGTACAATACCTTGATGCCCTTCCTATCTTTTTCTTCTACCTCTTTTCTGTTGTACCCTCCTCCCCCTAGTAAAAAAGTAAATGGCTAGGTAACTCCAAGCTGTATTTACTTATGTGCATATTTGTAATTGTTACGCTGTGGTAAAAATGTTTATAATAATTTGAGAACACAAATGCAAAATATAAAATGCTTTAGACTAATTTAAGTAAGTAGGTACTTAGGCGTTTAATTATTCGAAAAGCAGAGTCTTCATTCAAAAAAAAATCTGCCAATTTCCCTACCGGGTGTATGTAATGAATGAATGCTCGATTGCATTTCAGTGTTAAATGTAAGACTATTTAAATGAACTAAAATAATTTCCTTGCTCACCCGCGAACTTAAGACTATTTGTCAATTCTAATGTTATACATACGTACGCGAACCTATGTAATTTATATCACTGCAAATTATTACACTATCACTTAATGTAGAAAAAATTAGGGAAAATAAAATAGGTACCGAATTTGCACATCAAAGTAAGTAGGTAGCACTTGCATTAACATTGTATTACGATTAACTGTTACGAAACAAACGAATTTGAATATTATTTCGGTTGTATTATTACTATTACACGACTAGAGAATACCTAATTATAAGAATAGGCAGTGGCACGATAATAATATAAAGAAATATGGTAGGGTAAGTTGTGGTAAAAACAAGATATAAATTGTATGTTTTAAAATAAAGGTTTCTCTAATTGGCCTTACATACGAGAAAATACTCACACACTTATTAGACATGACCAACTACAGTTTTCTTTGAACACAAGTTCAACTATTGTGAAAGTTTTTTGGTGACACGGTTTTAAATTAATATTTTGAAACAGTAACCTATAAATCTTCGTATTCCGTTTTTACCATTTCTTATCTTTCGTTTAATGCTAACTAGGTCATACGCAATAAGACTGAGGAGTAATACTCTGGCTCTAAGTAGCATTGTTAGAATAAATATTACCACTGCACTGTAAATATTACAAATTCTTAGGTCTTCTTTTATCAACGTACCTACGTAAAACAATGTGATTACGATAACGAGCGAACATAAGCTCTAGATACAGCAAGACAGACACACATCAAGTTATCAAAGCGATGTATTTTAATGTTAAATTGTGTTTATTTCTTTATTTTTGTACAATATACTGATGTTGTTGTTGTAATTTGTCGGTTTAGTTTAGATACAAAGAAAAAAGTCACATTGGCGGTGAGTCTTTACACGAATCTTTTCGAGTCACTTTTAACGCCCCGTAACTAAAACTCCGGCTAACCTTTATTTATTTATTTATTTGGAGAAAAAACAGAAATAAGTGTACAGAAGATGATACAAGTATTCTTAGTACTATTACTAAAACTAACATGCACTTACTCCCTAAACAGATCTCACTAAGGCACATGTGTGATGATTTCTAGCCAACGTACACTTCACCGAAAGCTAACCGGTCGGAGTACGCTAATAAGCACGCTAGTCGAAACAAAGCAGAGTAGCCAGTACGGTACCTACCCCTACCAATAACAATAATCTACTTATTGAGCACATAATCTACTTATATTCTAAGACAATCAATAGATATGTAGGTATGTATGTATGTAAACACTTTATTGTACATTGCGTATGGAACTGCCATACTGTATTTAACGTGGAATTCCAAATAAAGTGGTTCCGATATCATTGACGCGTCGTCAGTGACACCACGTCAAAAACGTAGCATCACTGACGGCACGTCTTTGACGGGAAGATATACTTTATGGCGATTTTCTTGGGGAAACAGAGGGAACAAAATGTGTTCGTTAACCCTGGCCTTCCACACTGCAGTCCGAAAGAGTTTGCAAAAGGGAGGGAGGGTTGATGCCCACTCACACATCTGATCCCTTAGTATACTTTTACGTCACCCACGACACAGGACGATGTGCGTGACAATAACAACGGTGTGGGGATTGGAGACCTCTCTCTAGTATAGACAGGTTTCTATCGAGACAGATGTCCTGGGCTCGGGACCGAAGTCCGAAGGAAGAGCGTCAAAAGTTGTATATAATAAGTATGCGTCCGAGTTGAGAAACCTTGATGATGCGATGTATGGTGTTAGAGTTCTGTATTTGCTCACTAGATGGCGGTAGGAGTAGCTACAGCGGTAATAAGAGTGTGATGCCTACTAAATAGTCCACTTCTACTCATATAAAATTACAATGCGGCACAGACAATTATTACCGCTACTATTAATACGTAAGTGACCCATGTATCTTTAATAATTGTGACTAATTGTATACATTAACACGACGTTGATAAATGAAGACCTTGTTTATCGCACTGTCTAGATTTTGTCGATATAGGCAATTTAGAAACAATAAGAGCAGTACGCTTGGTGCGTAGCGTATTAGGAGATGCGGGTTCGGATCCCGTCCAGCGAACCCGAAAAACTACTTTTTTAAAAACTTATGAGAACAGTATTTTTTTAATTCTATTTTAATTTCTGTACAATATTGCTATGTAAAAATGAGGGCTATCGTTTTTTGTCTCACTAGATGGCGCACTGTTGCGTGAGGTTTTTAAGTATGGCTTTCAAAGTCTGTTATTACGGGCGTGAAAACAAAGTTTAGATTAAAATCGTATTTAATACACTAAAACCGTACCATAAAAATATCGAGCATGCCACAGTGTTGCATAGTCCCCGTTTTATTCGGAAAAAAGGAAGGACAAAGGTTTCCGAAAGACAAAACTGTCTCAAAACACAGACATTCATTGCCCCGGAACGCATATTCGCCATAATTAATTTCAGATATTGCAAAATATTCACAAAATTATTCTAATTATAAATAAACCCGCGTAGGTCACCCAAAAACTATGAGGTTTGACATTTCGGAGATCTCACGCTACACTAGCGCCTCTAGTGGCGAATTCATAAGCGTTAGCCCTCATTGTGAGCCCATCCCGGGTGATGTTCCCTTGATAGCTCAACCGGCTCGTATGCCGTGATTTAGTTTTGGATCCAAGTAAGCTGTAGCAAATTTTGATTTGAAAAGCAAACACTTCTGCAATAAATACAAATAAAACACAATAAGCCAAAATATAAAACATCTTACACTGGCCTTAATAAAACTTTATTTTAATAGATAATTTAAATTAATCATAAGTATCTTAACTTACTGATATTTATTGTTCAGATTAACATTTACGTAAAACTAATTTAAGTACTTGGTTGTAATGTAATATAGCGTGTCTATGTGTGTGAATGTGATATTTATTAAATTTATGAGAAATGAACCGTCGTATTTATTTTGAGTTGTGGATTATTGCAGTAGTTCTTTTAGCAAGTATTTGACTTGCTATAACAGGGATGGCCAAGGGGATAGAAATGAAAATAAAGTTTGAGGTTCACTAGGTGTAATGAGCAGAGTTTTATACACCAATTATTAGGAGCTGAACACACAATGTACAACACTGAATAATATATTTCTAGGTTAGATCTATTTTAGGCAAAACCAGGCGGGGCGCACACGGAACACACGCGACGTGTTTCTATGGAAGGTGCTAATGCGACTGGCCTCGTGTGCGCTGTTCCCGGTGTCGCGGGAATAGGAATGCTGAGGTTCTCCTATGGTAGCCCGAAATTTTTTAATCCTATTTTCACTACCACTAATTTCACTAGCCCTAAAATGACAAAGCCGAATTTTTAATTTTCCTAACTATTCATTAGCCCTAATTTTAGCATTCCGAATTTACGTTACGTTTAATTTCACTAGCCTTAAAATCAAAAAGCCGATTTTTTTTCCTAAATATTCATTAGCTCTGATTTTAGCATTCCGAATTTACGTGGTACCTAATTTCACTGGCCCTAAAATCAAAAAGCCGAATTTTTGATTTTCCTTACTATTCATTAGCCCTTATTTTAGCATTCCGAATTAACGTTGTACCTAATTTCACTAGCCCTAACATCAAAAAGCTAAAACATTATTTTCGTCAAATGTATTGATTGGAACACCTTAATTTGGCAATATATTGAATGTCATCCATCCAACCTACTTTCTTAGTGGGAGTTATCTTGGCTGCTATAAAAAAAACCTAGCATCGAAGGCTAAGGACCTAACCTATCCAAGTCGCTTCTTCTCCAAACCGTCTTGCTCGCTCGCTCGCAAGCATTTTATTTTATCTTTAGTACAAGTAAACATTAGGGTTCATAACTTTAGGTCTATTAATCTTAAGGAATAATCATGATTAGTTTTAGTAATATTAGAGCATTTAATATTTAGTACAAGTAACCATTAGGATGTAAAACTTTAGGTCTAGTAATCAATTCGGACATACAAGTTTAGCTGTCATGATATTAGGGCTAATGAAAATTATATCTAACGTTGGTATGCCTAGTGAAATTAGCTTTTATGATATTCGGTCTAGTGAGGGTGAACCGAATGCTGACGTAGCTTAACGCTTATCGCTGTGCTGCCACATTCTATTAGTTCCTTTCTTTTCATACTAATAATTCAGTAAGCAGCAGAATACCTTAGGAAGTGTAAATTTAAGCTATGATTTAAGTGTAATTTGTAAGCTATGCCATACGATAAATAAATAATTCTACTTTTTAGGGTTCCGCAGCCAAAATGGCAAAAACGGAACCCTTATAGTTTCGCCATGTCTGTCTGCCCGTCCGCGGCTTTGCTCAGGGCACAGCTCAGGGACTATAATAAATACTTAAATAAATTTTGCTACTTTAGGATCCCCCTGAATAATAAAACTCATTTGATGACGAGATTGCGCTGACTTTATCATGTTGGTCGGCGTCCTTACTCGGTATGGGTACTGGCAGAATACCAGCGCTGCGGCTTACCGCAGCACAATGCTGAGCCAGCGCCTGTTCTTCAGTGCATCACATGGCTTCTCATTTATGTGTCTGATCTGTTTAATTGTTATTTAATTTATGTTTTTATTTAATTGTTAGTTTTATTACTCTTTTGCTACTAAGCCATGTCTTTGTTTTGAAGAATTAAGATTATATCTATCTATCTATCAATGCTAGAAGGCTGTAATTTTGCACGAATATATATGCCGACATATAGCACGGAGAACAGATGGCCGTTGGGGCCGAAAAGTTCTCGAGTGGAGGCCGCGGATCGGCAAACGCAGCAGGACGTCCACCAACGAGATGGACGGATGACTTGGTTATAGCCGCGGGTTCACGGTGGATGCCAGCCGCTGCCAACCGAAGCAACTGGAGGTTTATATGGGGGAGGCCTATGTCCAACAATGGACGTCCTACGGCTGAGATGATGATGATGATGATATGCCGACAAAATAGTACAATAAAAAAAAAAAAAATTTTTAGAGTAGGTACCTCCCGTAGACGTAAAGTGGGTTGATTTTTTAAAGAAACTACCTACTAATTTTTTGGCGTCCAATGCGGGCTTACGCAAACCAGGGGGCCAATTCTTGAAATCACGTTCTTATTCCATTCGAAAATAATGAAAAAATTACTTTAGAAAATTACATTTACTTTTATTTGGTTTGAGGCTTACTCCCGACACGTAGACCATCTTTATACGAATATGCTAAAACTCCAACACAAATATTTTACAAGTATAAGACCAAGCTCGATCGGTTTTCCGCCCCTGAAACCCCTCACATAGCAAATTTCATCAAAACCGTTACAGCCATTTACGAAATAAATTCATCATCATTCAGGCCTAAGCGTCATCATCAAGACATCACCTAACTTACTAGTAGGCCTTAGTTTTGTAGTCACTCAAGTTATGTTACAAGCAACATTTTTTTTGTTAAGTACTGTTAGCAAATCTTTTTTTTTTTTTTCAGTGTAAGTTGACGACATGCATACATAACTGCCAATACACACAGGCATGTAAGTGTAGGTACTGTTGGTGTTAGAATACCTTGAGAAGGTCGGTCAGTACTAATCATGCTTCTAAAAGTCGTGACTAGTTATCTGTCATAATTACGTCGCTCATAGTCATCTATCATAAACATCCTTCTTTTTTTCTAAACCTTAGCTTCTCATCCTTATTAATATTATATTATACATCCAAAAGTGACTGTTTGTTTGTCCGTTACCTCTTCACATTTCAACGGTTGAACCAATTTAGATGGTTCGGGGATAGTTTGAGACCCTGGGAGGGAAGGATACAGAATAGTCTTATCCCGGAAAATTGCACAATATACTAGATTCCTAAAAATATATAACTACTTGTAGACAGATAGTTGGATTTGACAAAAATATCAGACACATATTTTTTCTTGACGGACTAAATATAATATTATTTTTTTACTCAAGAATCTTCCCCATTATTGCAGACTAGCCGTTCATTACCCGCAACTCCCACCACGTAGAATTCGTTTATCGCTCGCTATCCCTCGGGAACTATGCAATTTTCCGGGATAAAAACTATCCTATGTCCTTCTCCGGGACTCAAACTATCTGTATACTGTATCTAAATCGGTTCAATGGTTTAGACGTGATGAAGTAATAAACAAACAGACTTACAAACTTTCGCATTTATAATATACTCAGCGGCACAAATTTGGCCCACTCTACATACAAAATTACCTATTATAGCATATATTTGAGGGCCAGATTTTTGCCGCTCAGTATATTTAGACATCAGATTATATGCACTATCAACATGCCAAAATATGCATTCAAATATGCACAATTAAAAACCATAAACCATTAGAATTTACATTTATTTTCACTTTATAATATTATTTCAACAAAATTAAGATTTTCGTAGATAGATCGATCGTTTCGACGGCATATACAATAGGTACGGTATTATAATAGCAAAGTGGTGTCGCGGACGCTGCTCATCGAATAGCTACCCTGAAGTGGCAATGGGCGGGCCACATCGCTCGAAAGCACGACTCGTGGTGCAGGAAGACCTTGGAGTGGAGACCCTGGGGCGCGATATGCCCGAGAGGACGTCCCCAGATAAGATAGAAGGACGACATCAAGAGAATAGCCGGGTCAAACTGGATGCAGGTAGCACAGAACAGAGAGAAGTGGAGAAAGCTGAAGGAGGCCTACACCAAATAGAAAATGGCTAAGAAGAAGAAGGAGAAGAAGAATAATAACAGCTATAAGTACCTACAAAATTCCGTGACAAAAACTATCCTAGGTCCTTCTGAGGGTCTCAAACTATATCCATACTATTTTATCACGATCGATTGAGTAATTTAAGCGTAAAAGAAATAACAAACACCTACATTCGCATTTATATATTAAAGTAAGGAAGTAGAATAAGTAGGATAGGATCAGAATCATCACAACAAGTATTATTTATTACTGAAACTATAAGCAGGTCCGGCATATTATTTTTCTGGAATCTATGTTTGTTATCGCGAGGTCCTATTTATCTATTTGTGTCTACGTAGGCTGTTTGTATATGTTTCACAACAGTCAATGTATAAAGCTATTATAATGAATAACATCCTGATATTAAAGTAACTAGGCCATTTGCAGCTGCTGGTGTCCTATCTCGTAAGCGTACCGCATGAATGTCGGTATGTACGAGATTTTCCTATGATACTTACTTTAGTTTTGCTGCTTGGAATCTGTGCTTAAAACAATTATACATTCTGTACAGTATCTAATTTGAATTGATAGCCTTCAATCTCGAATTTAATCTTACAATCTATTGCAATTATAAATTAAGGTCATACACGTGATGTGCTCATCGCGTAACATCGAATTGTATGGGCACCACAATATCCATCATAGCTTACCTTGGCTTTCAAATATATTGCAATTATTAATCATTTACACGCTCAATCATATCGATAAATTTAGTAGAAAAAAATTGCGATGCCAGCAACGCAGGCTTGACAAAATTCATATTGTCACTGCTTTAAACAAAAACTCGTACCTCAAATAGATAATTTTCTGAGTGAACTTTATGAACATTACGTCAAAGTTCAATTTTGTTGACGTATTGATTTTAGATACGAGATTTTTTCAAAGTAGTGACTATATAGCCTTTTGATGTATGCTAATAAAATAATCTAAGTAAGTAAATAGAGTAGATTTATGCGTTAGTGAAGTAGTTTTTGTGTGCAGGCTCATATTATTATAGGTTTGCGTTTAAAAACGGTGCTTGTAGGGTTCCGTCTATTGTTATTTTGTTGTCCATCTATCCGTCTGTCTGTCTGTCTGTCTGTGTAGAGGTTCTTTTTCTCAGTAACGCGTGGAGGTATCAAGCTGAAAATTAATAAAATACTCATATTTAAACATCTAAGTTAACGCCATCAAAAGATGCAGTCATTAAAAAAAAGGTGTTAACTAATATAAATATAAATACAAATGGCCGTAACCGAAAAACCTTCAAGGTACTTCAGGTTATCCTAGAAATTTCAAATTTGGTATGACATTAGCACTACCAACAGGAAAATTTTGAAAATCTGTTTTTTTTAATGTCAGTATACATCTTAAAATTATCCCACACAGCGTAAGTACATCTTGCTTTAGAGAGGGGCTCTGCTAACACTGGTAATTTATAGATACTTACACGTACAAAAAAGTGGCACATTTTATTTCTTTACAAGACGTAATCACACGAATAGAGTCATGTGGGGCATTGTGGGGTAATCGTACACAGTAGGCAAGTATACGTAATCCCATACATTTCAATCCGAAATGTATGCGATACTGCGTAGGTTTACCACACATGACTCTACGACCGTTCGACATAAACTTTAGTCATTGCGAAGATCTTTATCGCTGGTGTTATTGTTAGCACTGTTAGTCTAATTTGTGTAAGTACCTCTAACAACCGTTTTGCAACAAGCACGTCATGGTATCTTATGAAACTCTCGTAATACCTTGTCACTGAAGTCTGTACCACGTAATAGGTAAGGTAAACGTACGAGTGCCCGACACGCTAGTGCCCAATAGATGGCACCCTGCTGTCACATCTATTGCTAATGACATAAAATTTAAGATGCCAACCATTGGGACAGTGACGAGCACTCGTACGTTTACTTTACATGATGTTTTAACTATGTCAACGATGTCATCTGTCTCTTATTCACGGTGCACCAACTCGGAAATATTGTAAGCAGTTTAATTGACATTCCGGGATTTTACTATATTCCCGAAATTGCCGAAATCGTGAACTTCATTAACATTGCATGTGAAATACCTGCGCCAAATTTCGCCCATCGGTTGAAATTTCAAGAGCTTATCGCGATCCTGTGGGAATATCGGATAAAAAGTAGCATATGTGTTATTTCAAATGTCCAGCTATCTACATAATAATATCAAATCCGTCCAGCCGAAGCACGTAGCGAGAAGAATATAATGTTTTAGACTATCGCAGTCATTACTAATTTTATGTAAATTTGGGTTATGGTCCGCGTACCAATACCAACTATCTAAATCATAAAATAAGTAATTAATACACCTACATTACATACAACCCACAAATTATCGTATTTATAATATTGGTAGGATTTGCTTCTATTTTGTTCCAAATAACGACAGAAAACAATACGACCATAAGTTAAAACCAAGCGTAGGTACAGGTACCGTAGGTACTCCATCTTAGAACACATCTTCACTTACCATCATGCATGTCCAGCCTATTTTGTATAATAATAAAATATTATTTATTAGAGTATTATAAGTACTAGTAATATAGTAATAGTAAAAGTGTAGTCTACTCTACAAAAGCATTATTAGGATTGATCAAAAACGCCGAAAAGTCTAGTTTATCTGTAAATCTTTGATTTTAAAATTTATTTTATTTCTATTACCGTCTGTACAGAAAATGCAGCCATGTGATAGGATTCTGTTGCCATCCTATAGGCACACGGGCCTCAAAATCATCATGAACATGCGAGACATTTCATATAAGAGTTGGGTTCTTGAAGCTGTAGCTGAATTGAATGGAGTAATGCCAAGCAATCACAGTCGTGCCCAGGCCTTAAAACGTGATATATGAAAATTATCGAAGCTTGACAATGCAACCAGATCTCCTTTGATATGCTCTAGTTCGTTACATTGATGATATAAATACGTGTATAATAAACAGTGATCGCAATAGGTAATGCCATTTGGGGTACATGGACTCGAGCTAATATGGAAATGACTGCGGGATTCCGGGATTATGTTAAGTCTAGAATGCTTTCCCATTTAATAGTAAAATTCCGTAGAGCTATACACAAATTGCTACCACTTTCCAATGGCATTTTCAAGTGAGATGGGATTTCAGAAAATTGGTGACCAGCAGGGGAAAATGTGTACGTTTCACAGTAGGTTAAAAGTTTCTGAGTAGTAAAAATATTGGCTTTGGTTCTTTTAGATATGGCATAATGTGAGAATTTAAGTGAAAAATCATATTATGTGCTACCATCAAATCCACTCTATCTAAATCAACTAGATAATAGGCAGAGGCCGCACTACGGCTAAACCGCCGCGGTTTTTAACCGCGTGACTTTTTTACAAGTAAACTTAAAACCGCCAGTGCGGCCGCTTGCATTTGTTTACTTGATTCACAAAGTCACGCGGTTAAAAACCGCGGCGGTTTAGTCGTAGTGCGGCCTCGGCATTACAGTCCGTTTTCCAATATTATAAGTACCTATCATACCCAGTTAATATTGCAAAAGTGGATACCTACCTATGTTAGATCACCGACTCCACTTATAATATACAGTTTAAAATAAAAAGAACACGCCATAGCCTCCCTTGACAATTACTAATTACTAAATATTCAGCTTAATTGAGTTCACGTGTTTAGTTTACGTGGACAGAATTGCCTAATGTAAAATTAGGTGAGCCGTTCCTGTGTGTTATGAAATTCTAAGGTTAAAATTTTCATAAACTAAAACCAATTGCAATTCTTCGACTACACGCTACGATTGTGTTGTTATTCGATTATTTTCGTAACACTCTTGAAACATGCAGGAACATTTAACTTTTTTTTTTATCGAAACCTGTAAATAGCGTCTGGTGATAAATGAATACTGGCCAGTGACGTCGTTTATTTTCGTTTTGAATAAAGTAAACAAAAATCTAAATTACCAGTTCATTGAAAATTAATCTAGTTTGTAGGTAGTGCCTGAAGCCTTTTTATGAGAGTTGCACTTTGAAATTATGGTTTAAGAGTGTCGGCTACCTGTACCTAAACACCTTATTACAAAACACGAAACACATCTTAGATATTTAAATGTGTAAAAATATGTCATATTTCTATGAACTAACGATTTCCTAACTTTTAATAACTAGTACAGTCACCAGCACCAATATCTGACACAACAAGCGTGCATAAATATCTGATACGACTCTATTTCTAGGGCCGGAAGGACGTGTCAGATATTTTTGCACGCTCCGCTGTGGCAGATATTAATGCTGGTGACTGTACCACTCACCTCTTCTTCTAAAGATCTCTACCCACTACACCGTATCATGCCATGACCATTGATCGTATAATAGGAACGTAAGGCGACGGTTGGTTAAATAGTGACTTTGACTTTGACTTTAAGTCGCTACACTCTTGACAGAAGTGGTCGTGGTCGTCTGCTGAGATTCAGTAGTAAAACTTCAAAACAACCTTCTTGGGAAAATAGAGTGTTGGCTACCCCTTGCCTTCCATATCGCAGTGTTAAAGTTCAGAGTTCGCGGTTGGTAAGGAAGAGCGCTTCCCAAAATAGTACTCCGGTGTTCAGCACCACGTGGGAACATAGTCTAGTTAGAGCGTGTGAGTGAATTTATTGCCCATTTTGATCGATCATAAATCGACGGAAAAATCATTTATACCTCAATAAAAATAGAAAAAAAAAATAGAAATCATTTATTCGTGACAAAGTAGCGTAGCATAACACAAGATATAACAATATTAAATAGTGATTATACACGTAACTGTCCTCCGTCACAACGTTATGCGTGCTCTCATACCTTTTATGAAAATAGAAACGTCGTACTAGTGTACGACGTAGTCGACTTGGGTCGATGTACTACGGCTTGGGTCTAATTTGTTATTTGAGCAATAACAGTTCGGTTTTACGTAAAGATTAAATTTTTCATAATTTAATGTGGGTAGTTTGTTTGAGAAAAATAAAGTGGGTACTTGCTGGGGAGGTACAGTGACAAATTAAAACGTTTGTTTTGGTTTGTTAGTCTAACATCTGGTAGCTTGGTGTACGGTTGTTGCTCTGAAGATGAGCTCTGGTTGAGTTCGAAAGGCGTCCGTGTAGTGTGGTGGTGGTGATAGATGGGTTTGTGTGATTTGTGTGTGTTCTTAAAATGTGAAGGTGGAGGAACTGCATGAACACATATTTCTTGCATAAACGTATATTAGCTATCATGAGGCCGCGGATGAGTAAAGTAATTGTTTCAGTTCATAGAAACGTCGGTTTGGCCACAGCTGGCTGTACGGTACGCCCACTGTTTGGTGGAGCCTTAGCTGGCATATAGTACTACATGTTTTGTTACATCACGCATCGAGTCAAGCTCTGTTGTGGAACGATACCGAGAGGTCGCTTCCAATGTAAAACTACGCATCCAAATTGTACCTACAAGGAACAGTGCGCGAAAAATTGACTGTACTTATACTCGTAAATACGTTCGGAAGCACGATGGGAAGTTTGTTGTGTTGTGCAGTTTTAGTTAGATAATTAGTAAGCATTGGTAAGTATATTTTAAAGTTAAATACTTGGGTTACTACTTAATTATAAAACATTACTTTTTGATAAAAGTATGGAGATGTAAATTATCTAGTCGAAATCGATTCCATTCGGTTTTTGAATTTAACTGGTGCTAGATTTCGAGTTTATTTTTATATCGGTTCGCGCTTGATTTTTAGCTATCAGATCAGACCGTGTTTACATTAGTCTGTCAATTTTTCAGGGTGTGTTTCAATGTCGAACATTCTAGCGCTAATTGCTCGATCGTATTCAAACCTGCAAAGTATGCTAATCAAAACAAAATAAGGAACATTTGAGTTCCATCGGTAAAATGAAATGAAAAATAAATTTAAATGATATTAGATAAATAAATAAATGAATATCATGGGACACTTGACACCAATTGACCTAGTCCCAAACTAAGCAAAGCTTGTACTATGGATACTAGGCAACGGATAAACATAACTATGTTTATCCGTTGTATTGTAACGGATAACTCACGTCTTAAACCGAGTTTAGCTCGACATGTTTGTTGTATATAGTCCGAAACATGTCGAGATAAACTCGGTTTAAGACGTGAGTTATCCGTTACAATATCATTTAATATGAGTGAGTCTCACGGTAGTTTCATGTTCAAAAATAAATTTGCGTTTTTCTAAATCTAAATACATTTAATTGTTCGAAAAGTATTTGTATTGTGTCATCTGTGTATTATGAATCAAACCATTATTTTAGAGCAAAGTATGATTATTAGCCTAATCAGTCGATCATCTGCTAAAGTTAGCTGTAGAGCTAAGTCACAATGACAAGTCAGCTGACTTTTACTATTTTAGTGAAGGTGAAGTTACGCAAAGATTAAAAAAAAGGTATTTTCAGTTTGTATTTTCTAAATTAGCAACAATCAATAAATATTTAGGATGATTAACATAATTATGGCTTTTTGCACAACATAAACATGCGGATCGGAAATGGCGGTTATTTTTTTCCTGCTAATTTGCTGTCACTGCTGTCAACTTTTTTCGATTAGGCCATTTTTTGTCTTTGATTTGTCAAGGTGACATAACGAATCCGTCTATCAGCGGCTCACAACGCAGACTGCTAGCAAGCGTTTATGAATCATACTTCTTGACAACCGTGCTTAATCAAAGTAACTTCAGGATCTGTAGTCTGTTAAAATTTCCATTTTTTTTTTTGCTGACTGTAGGTACTTTTTTTTCTACTGTAGGTACTTGCATTGTCATCGAACTTGCATTATACCTTTCAAGTCAATCCAACTACTGGTGGTCGTGGTAGCCTAGCGGTAGACTATGACCTCTGCAGAGGGTTGTAGGTTCGAGCCTGGGTTCGCATTCGAATTTTCTTTGTACATTTTCAGTTTAGTTGATTCTATTACATATATCATAGCTGTAATTTATATAGCATAGCTGCATTCTATTACATCATAGCTGTATTCTGCAGTATAGTTGTATTTTATCAATTTAATTATCAAGTGAGTTATTTCCGTTTCAATATCAGGGCTTTATCTACTAATATTTGAAAGTTGTACGTGCGAGCGTGCGTGCATGTGTCTCTTTCACATTAAAACCGCTGGGCATATTGGTATGAAATTTGGCATGTACCTAGATAGCTGGACGTCGGGAATAATACATTAAATAGGTACATATGTATCGACCCCCCCCCCCATAGGCTAAGCGAGCAAAAATAAAGTTTTCGTAATTTGTTATTTTTATTAGTTTTTCTAAACTTTGCAGAATATTGAAGTATGTATAATTAAACTACGATAAATTCAGCTTTTAATAGCATTTAAAGTTAAGTGATACTGGTATTTTCTTTATACTTTTTTCTCAGTTCCTCTTTAGGTGCTCACTTTGGGCCCCCCTCCCCTACTCTATGTCATTAAATTGGCTGATATCTTGGTACATAGACCACGTTGTTACATACCGCCAAATATATCAAATTAAAAATACAATTTTTTTATGACAACAAATTGATAAGCAAAAGACCTATGGTCGATAGCGATTCTGTACCTCAGTGGATTTTTGACGTTCTATATTTTTTTACGCCTTACCTACAACACAAACTTACAGCACACAAATTACAAATTCATAACTCTAGCCATCTACCCGGTGTGGCCTGTAATACGAGCTAAAACTTAAAACATAGATCGTACTCGTCAAGCTGAACAACATTACTTCAGCGACTTTTAAAAATAATGGAGTCTAGATTTTCCCTTTTTCATACAAATTAAATACTGCTATCAATGTACGCCATCCTAGAATACCACTGACATCGCCTGTCACCCTACAAACAACAAGCATTTTGCTTTACATTGCTTCTTCGCATAAACTTAAAAGTGTAATAAAAATCAAAAAAACAAATTTATTTTTAAAAGTCGCTGAAGTAATGTTGTTCAATTTGACGAGTATGATCTGTGTTTTAATTATTTGCTCATATTACAGGCCGCACCCGGTATACCTACCTACCTACCTATATTTCATACTAATTGTTAACATGACATTATGAAATCCCACGAATATTATAAATGCGAAAGTTTGTAAGTCTGTTTGTTAGTTTGTTTCGACATCACATCATAAACCGCAGAACCGATTTAGATGAAGTGCAGTATACAGATAGTTTGAATTCCGGGGAAGGACATAGGATAATCTTTATTACGGAAAACTGCAGTTTCCGCGGGATAGTGATAACCGAATTCTATGCGGATGGAGTTGCGGGTGACGGCTAGTATGTACTAAGAGTATTTAAACTAATCGGGATTGTGTGCGTGTTGCGGCAGCCGCCGAGTCGCGCGCTCCTGAGAGGAAGGGCTACGAAATAGCCCGAAACATGTCGAGCTAAACTCGGTTTAAGACGTGAGTTATCCGTTATAATATCATTTAATATAATCGGGATAAGTCCAGAAACACGGGTATTATTTGGAAACTATTAATCAGAAGTGAAATTTTTGATGGCATCAAAGTCAAAGTCAAAGTCAAGTCAAGTCAGTTATTCAATTTAGGCTATAACTAGCACTTATGAATGTCAAAAAAAATCTACCACCAATGTTTAGCAGTTCGCATGTACCTTTTGCGAACTGCTAAACATTCAAAACAATAACTAACTGATAAATCTAAGTCCACGTGAAGGGAGTCGCGGGCATAGTTAGTTATGAAATATGTTTTGATTTTGAATGTTCATTAGTTTTTCGCTTCACATCTCTGCCCACTGCAGCCTGCAGGGCACAGGCCTTCTCTCAGAAAGAGAGGGCTTGGGCTGTAGTTCCCACGCTGCAATTACTTCGCAAGTTTGTGTAGGTTTCCTCACGATGTTTTTATTCACTGTAAAATTCGTGGTATTTTTTTTATTTCTTAGATGAATTTCGGAAAGCTCAGACATGTAAGTACGTACGTACGGACTTGAACCCACCAATCTAAAGGCCATAGCTCAAACCACTAGGTCACCACGGCTTTTCCAATTACGAGTACTTATAGTGATAATTATATGACTTAAATGTTATTATAATGTAAAATATTTTTTCTATCATGCTATAGTATTATTAAGTACAAATAGCAGAATTAGTTACTTTATTGTCACATACCACCTAAGAACACCGATGTACCTACTTATTCTATGCAAGTAAACATTCTATTCTATTCTCAAATTATGTTATATTTTATCTAACCTTATTAAATATTGTTAAAATGTAAATCAGCGTAATTCATAACCTCCATCAACATCACTGATGGTAGTAGTGGTGGATGAATGCCAAATTAGAAGGTCATTACAATAGAGTAGCGTCATGTTTGGGTTCCGTGTTCCGTTCCTTCCGTGTATTATTTCTTGTGAAACATGAAATAGTAGATTGATAACCAAAGGTGGAAGTGAGAGCGCCAATAGTAGATATGGGTAATTTCACCCGTGTTAGACACTCTACTTTTCATTCGGACTGTGTGGAAAGTAAAATCCTACAAAAAAAAATAGAATAATAATAAATTGAATTTACTTATATCCCACCTCCAACGGTACGTTTTCAACCTGGCCACTTGCCACGGCCGACTATAAAAAAAAATCGAGTTGGTCACGACCAAGGAGCTTATATACAAAACTGGAAGTTGAACGCCAAACGAAGAAGTTTGACCTTTATAACTTATTTATATATTCCATCTCTTTCTTTCACATTTCACGAATGACTTCCATATCTTTCTTAACCTAACTAAAGAAAGAGATGGAATATGTTCGTGACGTAATAAAGATCAAATTTCTTGTTTCAAGTGATGTTCGGCGTTCAACCTCCAGTGTTGTAAATAAGCTCCTTGGTCACGACGTGCATCTAGATGGCCATGCCGAAACGTGAAAAAAAAGTGTCATTGTCGTAACTCAATTATCTTCGACTCCGTGGCTAATCGAAAAATTAAAAAAAATACTTGCCACCCTGGAGATGAAAATGCAATTTTCCACCCGGCCATATAACCATGAAAATTAAACTTTCCGAACAGGAGAGATGAAAATACCTATTTTCAGAAAGAGAGGGCCTGGGCCGTAGTTCCCACGCGGGCCCAGTTCGCATTGGGAACTTCACACACACCATTGAATTGCTTCGCAGGTATGTGCAGGTTTCCTCACGATGTTTTCCTTCACCGTAAAGCTCGTGGTAAATTTCAAATGTACTCGTAATTCCGCACATGAATTTCGAAAAACTCAGAGGTGCGAGCCGGGGTTTGAACCCACGACTCTCTGACGCTTATAATTATTTAATACGAGAGTGAGAGGGACGGTACGATACGAACTTCGATCTTCGAATTTCGTAGTAGCCCCCCTGGCGGCGGATTCGCATTGTCCAGAAGGGTGGGCAAGAAATGGAAGCACATTCCTTCCAGCAGCACGATCTCGAGCTGAACTCCTCCGACTTACGTGTGACTGAATTTAACCTTCTGTTTTTCTACTACTACTATACTACTACTGTTGGTCTATTCTGTCTCACTGCTGAGCAAAGGCCTCCCCCGATACTTCCACTGCTCTCTGTCCACAGCATACATAGTCCAATTTATCCCGCCGTCGCTGTCTAGGTCTGACAGTTCGCCTCGGTGGTTATCTTGGCCCAGAACTCGTCTGGCATGCGGCAAACATGACCAGCTCTACTATTCATATTTTACTATAAATTATAAATGTAAAAAGTTATGTAAAGAATAACCGCTTACAAAATAAAGCTTACTGTAATAATATTACGCTTATTTATCTTTTTCCAATTTTAATACCATATGACTTTTGGTCATGATACAACTAAAACAAAATCAGCATTTTCCAATTCTTCCATCATGAATTTAAATAGAGAAGTCTCCGCCTTAACACACTACTTTTGTTTGGAAGTATATAGAGCTGTTATACTGTGTCTACTTCTCGTGGGTATGTCAAATTAATTTTTTTGGTCTGCTTCGTTTAATGTATTTTAATGTACTTTTCGAAATCCTCGTTGCTTCTATAACTCGGTCTAGAACGTCATTAAAATATTCACAATCAACACATTTCTTGAAACTTTCAGCTTCTTTAAGAAAAATATATACCTTATAATTATAAACAATTTCCCGTTATTGGCTATTTACAGAAATACCCTATTTAAGTTGACTCCCCATAGAAATAAATTTTCGAAAAATAAATTTAATAAATAAGTACGTGGTGGTTTTAACTGCTGTATATAAATCAATGAAAACACAACGAGTGCACTCTCCGCGTGTTGGATTGCCACTAAGTCAAAAAGACAATTGTCATTTTCTACAACACGAATCCTTCCGATTTTCCCCGAAACCCGAAGGTTTTTCTAAGAGCTCGAATTGTACTTTCCTTTTTGATATGTTCTTCTATTATTCGTGTGTGTGTGTATGTGTGTTGTGTGTGTGTGTAGGTATTATTCGTGTGGCTATATCGATTTTATCTATGTATCTACGGAGTCTTAATAGGCGCACCTGTAATACTACACAAGTACCTACGCATTTCAGTTCAATGAAACTCTACCTACCTATGTTAACGTTTATTTACTTGTTCTAGGGCTTGGCATCGTCAAATCGTCATTGAGGCAAAATGCGGGCAAAAGTTGCGGTTCTCTTTGTAATGGGATCATGGATTGTCGCCTCATTACTTTATTATAACAATTTCAATATTATAAAATCGTATACGATCAATATTCAAGTTTTAAAAAGTCGAAGACCTGTATTGTTTGAAGCGGTCCCTAATAATGGTAAATTAGATACTAATGGATAACTTTAACTTTACTTCTAAAGTACAGTCAGCAGGAAAAGTAGATTAACAGCTCTGGAGTTAAAAATAATCTAGACACGACTCTACTTACAAGGTAATCAGGTGTCTTGACCAATTTAATCTTACGCCAACGCTCACCTAATTTTGCTGCTGACTTTATAATGAACGATTTCCTAACTGCCGCACTCTAAGACATTTTGCATAAGTAAATATCTTTATTATTTAGCGATTTATGCGTTAATTAATATTATCTAGAATTATTACGCGTCAAATTTGCAAACTTAGAGATCTATTTGATTGCAGCGGTAACACTTATAGGCGTCTTATTTAAACTTAGTTAGGTACAAGAACCGTCAGTTAGAAATCCTAATATCCTAACTAATATTATACATGGGCAAGCACAGTCGAGGAAACCACGTACCACGGCAGGACCTTTCCATACACAATTTTCGCTATTATTTCTTTGGCAGATGTATGGAATGTCAATTATGACATCACTAGCACAAAGAGGTTTACTCGATTCAGTTTCTTTGACTGTACCTTGTCTGTCTATCTGTTACCTCTTCACGCTGTAACTGCTGAATCGATTTAGATGAAATTTGGTATGAAGATAGTTTGATACCCTGAAAAGGACAAAGTATACTTTTTATCCCAGAAAATTGCACAGTTCCCGCGGGCTAGATTCAACAAATTCAGTAACGAGTTTTGAGTTCCAATTCTACCATTTTATTTACGACTGCTTTTTTATTTATGAGTTGACTAAAATTGTATTTATTTATTTGTAAAACTTGACATATGGCATTCCATATGGAATTTCAAAAACGTTTGAGCACATTATTTTCCTACAGCAATAGTAGATTGTACGACAAGAGCTAAAACGAGCTATTTTACCCGAGGCGTTCGTATAGCCACCCGAGCCGCTACGGCGAGGGTGAATAGACGCGTCAAGGGGAAAATGGGCTTAATGCTCGAGTTTTACACTCTGCTTTTTACTTCGATTGCGAGGAGATGAAATAACAACAGAGGAATTCACTTACTAGGTACCTTAGTTATTTTTCATGCATTGCTAATATAATTATAAATATTTAGTTTTATTATTTTTATTTATTTGATTGATTTTTAGTTTTATACAAATTAATAATTATTAAACAAATACATTGAAACTTTTTTGTTTGTGGCGGTTTAGGCTTGATTGCCTTGGTCTTAGACGAAGATTTTACTTTATGCACTAGAGCATAAAAAGTCATTTTACGTCGCCTAGATCCAGCATAAACACGAAGTTTACGAAGCGAAAATGTTTTTTTTTTCAGGGTCGCAAGATTATTTGATAAACACACCAGGTTGCTACATACCAAATTTTGCAAAAACTTTAAAGTTTGTAGAAGCCAAAGATCAAAAACTTACTTGTGGTCATAGAGCTATCTTCATCGACAAAGATGGTCCCAACATTACATTTCGAATCAATAGTACATTGATGAAGAAACATTATAAAGGCAGCCAGGGGTATCAGTGTTGTTATCGATTTGTGAGTCGATCAACAATAGCTGGCCGGGAAGACACCCATGTAACGTGAGTAGGTGTCTATATTTGCCATAGATTGAACTTAACTTTGTCAAATTTCTAACGTAAACTATGGTAACATTCATTTCCCTTTTCAGCTATTCTCAATGCACAAATTTTGATACTGGCACCACCGTTAAATTAAAAGAAGAAGTGATCGTTGTATCCTGCGCCTCCATTCCTTACAAAAAAATCAAAAGCCGAAATATATTGTACGAGGATGCTTATATAATTTTGAAAAAAATTAAAATGGGCACTAGTAGTGGCGCAGCTGGACCAAAAAATTGGAATGTTTTAATATTGGGCATGGATACTATGTCTCGAGCAAGATTTTTGAGTTCTATGCCTAAAACTGCCAGCTACTTCAATCAAAATGGTTGGCTGGACTACAGGGGTTATCAAAAGGTATACCTATTGAACTCTTTATAGTACATGCGAACTTATCCCTATGTTTTTGGTCTTTTAATCTAATGCTCATCTCACGCTATGTTTCCCCATGTTACTTCATTTTTGTACATCGTGTTTTCCTTGTCAGCAATAAACGATTTTTTAACTGTTATTTGAAAAGCCCTAATTCCTAAAACATTTAATTACAGGTAGGCTACAACACGTTTCCAAATTTAATGGCATTTTTAACTGGAAAAAACATGACCACGGTATACAGAAAGTGTTCGAAGACTATGGACAATTGCAACGACGAAATTATTTGGAGCAAGTTCCAGAACTCTGGATACGTTACTGCTTATGGAGAAGATTTTCTAAGACTGCCCGACACATTTTATCGTTACAACGGATTCAAAATTCCACCTACAAATCACTACATGCGGCCTCTTTTCCTGACCGGCGAGACGCGAAAAGGGAATTTAGTTTGTACAAAACAAGTGCCATCAGCAATACATAGTCTACACTATGCCTTAGATTTTGTAGAGTCTTACAAAAATGATAAATTCTTCGGTATGTTTTGGGTCAATTCTTACAGTCACAACCTTGATAATTTACCAACACTTTTAGATAATGATTTAACAGATTTCTGGAATAAACTAAATAGCACAGGCGCTTTGTCGAACACCTTTGTATTTTTTCTAAGTGATCACGGCATTCGTTATGGGAAAATGAGGACGTCTGTAGAGTCCTATTACGAAGAAAGGCTTCCGATGTTTTTCATGTGGGTTCCATTGGACTTCCAAACGGCACATACCCATTATAATTACAATTTAGAATTAAATCAGAGACGATTGACAACGCCTTACGACTTGCACGTCACGTTACGAAACATACTTCAACTGTCTTCCGGATCCCTAATGGAGGGTGAATGTGAAGCTTGTCCGCAATGCACAGGCCTGTTTTACGAGACAATGGGACACCGAACCTGCGCCAGAGCAGGCGTCCATGAGAAATGGTGCAGTTGTCACAACTTGGTCAGTGTAAGCCAGCAGGAGTACGGTGCCGCTTACAGCATTGAACTAGCAGTTTCTTTCATTCAAAACATAACTAAAGCTGTAAATACCACCAAATGCATGAAATGCTCCATGTTACAGCTTAAGACCGTCCTAAGAACTCATAAACATGTTGATTATTTAAATAATGAAACAAGTTATGTGATAGCATTTGGAATGTCACCAGGTAATGTCGCTTACGAAGCGTCTGTCAAAGAGGATGAGAACGGTTTTCATATAATACAACCGACACAAACTATATCAGAATATAATACCAGAGGTAGCTGTGTGGTTCTGTCGAACGATCGCGAGTATTGTGTTTGTGAAAAAGAAAGAAAATGTACTTAATTTAGTTTAATAAGCCTAAGTAAATAAGTTTCACATCATGAATTTTTTTTAGTTTCCCTTATCTAAAAATATAATGTTAAGTGTGCGAACTAATTCTCTGAGCAACATCGGTGACTTTTCGTCATATAATATAATACATCAACGCAGCGGTAGGCAACCCGCCGCCCGTAACCGAATGCGGCCCGCATCCTAAACCTGTGACAGTTTTATAAATAAAAATCTTCTACATAAATGAATATGAGAGCATTTGAGGACAGTTCTATTTTGAAGTTCTTGTTTTTTTTATAAAATTAAAATCATCATCATCATCATCATCATCCCAGCCTATATACGTCCCACTGCTGGGCACAGGCCTCCTCTCAGAGCAAGAGGGCTTGGGCCATAGTTCCCACGCGGGCCCAGTGCGGATTGGGAACTTCACACGCACCATTGAATTGCTTCGCAGGTTTGTGCAGGTTTCCTTACGATGTTTTCCTTCACCGCAAAGCTCGTGGTAAATTTCAAATGTAATTCCGCACATGAATTTCGAAAAACTCAGAGGTGCGAGCCGGGGTTTGAACCCACGACCCTCTGTTTGAGAGGCGATAGGTCAAACCACTAGGCCACCACGGCTTAAAATTAAAATATTGGTTTCGAATTTTTAAAATCATAAATACCTATTATGAAAATTATAAACGAGTGCGGCCCACCTTCATATAAATTTGCCACTGTGTGTGTGGTTCTTGCCTGCCAAAAGGTTGCCGACCGCTGCATTGATGTTTTTTAGTAATTGCTATATCTAAGCTTCTTTAGCAGAAAAAATGACAAAAAGTTCCTCATGATTTTTACTGTCTTTCCGAACCATAGTGGACTCCATGATACTCTATACCTGTGTAAGCTAAACTTAAATAGTTTAATATAAAACTTGGTCTTGACTTTGCCCTTGAATGGTTTCGTTCGATGGTGACGAAATAAAGAAGGCTACGCATGCGCGGAGATGCCGAAATGTCGCCTAGCCTCTGAACGCGGTGGATGAGCCGGATGTGTGCGGCGTGAACTGTCAATTGCATTTAGTACAAATGTGTGTTTAGCAATACATCGAAACATCTTAAAATTACAAGATATGAATTTAGCAGATAAATCGGTAAGTAACCAGTGTTGCCATATATTTTGAATACGTTTTTAATCTGTATGAAATTACAGACAAAACATTAATAACCAGTGCGGCTCAACGCTATGCTCTATATTCTAGCAGGTGGTTGGGTCATTTGGACTCGATTCTAATGAAGTTAGATTTGTTTTAACGTATGTAGGTAATTTTTGTAGGTCAAGATTAACTAAAATACAATTTGGAGGGATTCATTTTATTTCTATAAGCATATTTGTCAGTTTAAAAAAAATATTTGTCACACTATTCAGTTTGGGCACCATGCCACGGGGGCCTTTTTTAATCATAATCATAATTCATTTATTGCTTGAAATAATAATAATACAAAAAAGGTCTTAAATATAAACATTAATTAGGCACAATTATTTCACCTTAAAGGCATGCAATAGTTTAATACAGTTTTTTCTTATATATTTATTAAATTATCCCATTTGTTTTAATTATTACTAAATTAATATGTCAATTATTAACCAACATGTCATCTCATAAGCCATCATTAGTCATAAAAATTGGAGCTTAATATAATTACCTATTTGCTTATCGCGATTTTAATGTCAACTGGTTACATTTAACATTTAAAACTCGTTCAATTCGTTTAGATTTAATTTAGTAGGAATTTCGTTTTTTTGTTAGGTATTTAGTTTACTTATAGTTAAGTTTTATTCATGGTTTTTTTTAGTATGTGTAGTTTAGTTTCGATTAATAAAATCTATTACATATTTTTTTAATTAAAATAATTGGCCAAGTTGTATTCGGACTCGGACATCGATGGTTCCGTATGTGGAGATATCAAAATTCTAAATTCCAAAAGGGCTCTTAAACATGTTATTTATTATTTAAAAGCTAGGACTTACATGCCTAAACGATGTAAATAATTGTCAATTGGCTTCTGAAGACAATGAAAGGAAATTAATGTTATATTAATATTTAATAAAAAAAAGCTTGTACATAAGTTGTATTCAGGTTCAAATCAGACGATTTTAAAAGTTTTTAACAAACTAAATTTCAGTTCAACAGTCGGGACCCATTAACATCGTGGCCAGCTCAAAAATTCTCAGTAATGGGTCCCACCCGCCAGACTGTTGAACTTTAAGAGTTCTTCTCGTAGACCACTTCGTTCTAGACATGTTTTATACATTTAAGTTTTTTTTTTGAGGCAGTCGAGTTTTTTGTTGTCGTTTTCGTAGATGCCATATTGAAATATTATGTACTTTTACTACCCAAAAGCAAATAGTAGTCACGTGAGTTTTATTGCTAAAACCAAACAGTATTATAACAAATTCTTTATATTATAACATACCTTGTCTAAAAATGGTTTTATTATTAGGGGAGGTAGGGGAGCATTGGGCAGTCGGGAGGTTCGGGCACCACCGTGTAAGTCGAGGTGTTAACAAGATACTTAATTTTGTGTAGGTACGTACTGTGGTACTATCACATGAGTTGAGAGTTGAAGTTCAGAATACGATTTATAATATGAATATTACAACACGTTACTAAAAGTTACCTACTGGAAAATAATTAGTTTGAAGAATAAATTTGAGTATCCAAGAAAATGGACCCCATTTCGAGCAACTAATTAGTTATATACTGTTCAAAAGAATAAAAGGGCCACTTGAATTTTACCGGTATAATGAAAGCAAAAATATGTTTGCGTTTTTAATTGAATACATTTAATTGAATGAAAAGTAGTTTTACTGTGTTATGTTGTACCTACTAATAAAACCATTTTTAGACAAGGAATATTATAACGAATTGTATTTATTAGTATTTTTGTTATACCCATACAATTCACGTGGCCCTATTTTTAACCGACGAAAAAACGGAGGAGGTTCTCAAGTCGACGCGTATATATACATAACTTTTTACAGAGTAGTCCAATTTTAATTTTTTTATTGGAAAGCGTATACCCCGACAGTGGTCCCATATAAATTAGGAAAAAAATGTACCCTAAGGGTTGGAAAACAGGGGATGATTCATTGTTCAGTCACTGATTGTAATGTATGACCAGGCAGTCCGAGTAGTCTGATTTTGATAATTATTTGTTTATTGGATAGGGTATACCCTGAAGTTGGTATTATATAAATTTGAAAAAAAAAATGCCCCAAGGACTGGGAAAAGTGCAAAATAAAAACTTTTTAATAAAAAAAAAACCGCCGAAAAAACTGAAAAGCAAAAAATAATAAACCTTTTTCTTCTATTTAACTTTAATCTAGGTACTATTTTGAAGTCGGTGCCTCAGCACTAGCCATCAGGAGTGGACCTATAGTCGTCTACCTGATGGGCTTCTATCACTCCTGGCTTATGCTGAGGCACCGACTGCAAATTATATAGTACCTACCTAGATTAAGGTTAAATAGGAGAGAAAGAAGAAAAAAGTTTATTATTTTTTGCTTTTCAGGTCTTTCGTCGGTTTAATATTTTTGTTAAAAAGTTTTCTTTTGAGCAGTATATATTGTACATATTGAGATTTTTGCAAAGTATGGCGATATGGTAAACCGGATGTATGACAATATGCAATAACAGTCCCTCAAAAAAGTTGATCTCTCGTACTCGAAAAAAAAACGTAAATCTTTTTCAACATACGGAGGTGAAACGGAGGAGTCATTCGACGGTAATACAAGTGTGTGAAGAAGAAAAAGGACGAACGGATTAACAATTTTTAGCAGTGTTTGACTTCAGGATAACGCCAATTTCAAATGAAGTATTGGCATTGGCACCCTCGCTATGCTAGGGCGCCAAAATATCTCGTTCAGAATTGGTGCTCGTTGCCTCGTTGAACAATCTACTAAATATTGCTAATGCAAAAACAGTGAAAAGTATGATGATAAGTTGAAATTATAAATAAATATATGCTTACAAGTATCTAGTAAACCGAATTCCTGTTGTAGCATATTTTTACACACCATATGTGCTACGCCGTGTATATTTCAAATTTATTATAGAAAATATATATTAGGTAATATGCCAAGTGCCTGTGTTTAATCTGGAATATTAAAACAAACATCGGGGCAAATTGACCCTTTTAAAGAGATTACTTCTGAAATTTTCTTTGGAAAATACTTTGTAGTCGTACACTTTCATGGTCAATTTAAAATTCAGCACCACAACAGTACCCATTGGGGTACCTGTAGTTGCCTCCGCGCATGCAGCGTCAACCAATGGTTTAAATTGATAAAGATTTATAAAAAAAGGTAACATAGAAATTTTCGTTAAGTCTAGGAAAGTAAGGGACCCTCTCCACGTGATTTAACTCGCACACTAAGGTTTTTTCTCCGATACAGATAAAAAATAAATAATATGCTGCGTGGTGGCAAGGAACCTCGCTCGATACGCGAGTCCGACTCACACTTGGCCAGTTTTAACAGGTTTGCTAAAACTCAGTACCTACTGGAAGATGGGGTTGCTTTGCAGGGGTTAGATCTCGGTTAGATATCCCGGTCTTAAAGGGGGCCAGAAGCCTATACCTTCTAGGGAATTTCCAAAAGTTGGGGGCGACGTGGAAATCTCGCCCAGGGCGCTGGGAGTGCTAAAACCGGCACGCGACGGTAGCGACGGTGCAGCGAGCACTTAGGGCTTCCGCTAGCTGACGCGGTTTGCATGCAGCGGGTGAACGCTTATAGAATTAAAAAACCCCCGACACACAAAACAAACGTCGCCAAAAAAGACAACTAAATAAAAAGTAAAAAATAATTTTTCATCTCTCCTGTTCGGAAAGTTGAATTTTCATGGGTTGTTGAGTTGAGTTTTCATCTCTAGGGTGGAAAGTATTTTTTTTTTATTTTTGATTTGCCGCGGAGTCCAAGATAATTGAGTGTCGTAAATGACACTTTTTTTCACGTTTCGGCATGGTCATCTAGATGCACGTCGTGACTAAGTAGCTTATGTACAACACTGGAGGTTGAACGCCGAACATCCGTTTGAAACAAGAAATTTGATCTGATGAATTTGATTTGATTTGATTGTTTTGAATTTGATTTATGAGCTGAACTCGGTTTAAGACGTGAGTTATCCGTTACAATATCATTTAATAAGAAATTTGATCTTAATTACGTCACGAACATATTCCATCTCTTTCTTTAGTCAGGTTAAGAAAGAGATGTAAGTCATTCGTGAAATGTGAAAGAAAGAGATGGAATATATAAATAAGTAATAAAGGTAAAACTTCTTCGTTCGGCGTTCAACCTCCAGTTTTGTATATAAGCTCCTTGGTCGTCGTGATCAACTCGATTTTTTTATAGTCGGCCGTGGCAAGTGGCCAGTCGAAAAGGTACCGTTGGAAGTTGGATATAAGTAAATTCAATTTATTATTATTCTTACTTTTTTATTGTATTTTACTTTCCTCACAGTCGAAATGAAAAGTAGAGTGTCTAACTCGGGTGAAATTACCCATATCCCCTCGAACTATTGGCGCTCTCACTTCGTTCGAGCGCCAGAAATATCTCGAGTGAAATGCGTCACTTTCCACCCTTGGTTATCAATCTACTAATGCACTACCTACCTGTTGCCCGCGACTTCTTCTGCGAAGAATTCGTTTATCCCTATCCCGCGGGGACTATGCTGATTTCCCGCAAAATTAGCCCAAGTTAATTTAGTATAAGTAAGTACCTACCTAGTAATATTTTTTTTATCTAAGCGTCGTCGGTGTCGGGGGACCGCTAAGGTTAACAGGAAAACAAAGTGCATGTTGTATTTTTTAAAGTATATATAGTATATAGGTATAGGTAGTAGGTAGTGCATAATTATTTTTTACTTTTTAGTCAGTTTAATACATCAGTGTTTTTAGTTGTCTTTTTTGGCGGCGTTATTTTGTTGACGTTTTTTTTCAGGCGTTTTTTTGTGTTTCGGGGGTTTTTTAATTTTTAATTTTTTTATTTCATATTTTTTAAACTGGTATATTATATTTTTTATCTACATGCATATCATAACTTCCCTATTATATTTTTTAATAGAGACTAGACAAAAGTAATGGATCTATTGAGTGGTAGTTTTGGAGTTATGCTCTTTCAGAATAAGCACATCTAAAAAAAAAGAAGAAGAATACACAGAACGAATCAAATTATAGTCTTAGAAATATGAAATCTTGTCAATTCTTCTAAAACTGTTCGATGACCTTCTTTAAATTGACGTAGTTAGTTACCTACCTATCTTTTTTATTTATGAACCGATTCAAGTGAAATAAACACTAAATGTTAATCCATAGAAACGATAATACATCAGTGAAAGCCAAATCCTTCTACATAGATTAAACCTTTTCTGAGACTCGCGCGAACAAACACACAAACAAACGGATAAACCGACAAAAAATAATTCCCATAAAACTCATTGTTTTCATAATACCCATAGTAAAAAAAAAACATTTAACAACATGTTCGAGAGTCATGGATTTGTATTTTAAACATATATGGATACCCATAGGCAAGGCAGGTTCTTAATATATTAACCTTTACAGGTGGGCGATAACACTTTTCCTAATTTGATGGCAGCGTTATCAGGGTACGACCAGTCAACGATAAAAGAACATTGTCGAAAATCAATTCATCTATGCCAGATCATATGGAAAAGGTTTAAGGAAATTGGTTACACTACCGCATATGGAGAAGATTTCTTAGGTTTGCCTGAAACATTTGGTAGAAGTTATACATTTCATAAAAATCCGACAGACCATCACATAAAGCCGTTGTTTCTCAGAGAAGAAACTGAAATAAATAAGACAATAATATGCACTGGAAAAGCATTCGCTGGGCAGCAACTGCTAGAGTATGCCACAGATTTCGTATCTACATATCAATATGGGCGCTTCTTTGGTGTTTTCTGGATCAATTCATTCATTTAGCCACAATGAGAATAGCCGTCCTCAAGATGCAGACAGGCTATTGGAAAGCTTTTTTAATAATACGATTGGTAAAATGGATATCCTGAAAAATACATTTGTCATATTCTTCAGCGACCAAGGCCTGCGATTTGGAATGCATCGCATGAGAGTAGAATCTTATTATGAGGAGCGATTGCCTTTCCTTTTCATATTGCCACCTAAACATTTCAAAGAAAGGCATAGACGTAAATTTCAATCCCTTGAAATAAATCAGAGACGATTGGTCACACCGTACGACCTTTATAACACACTCCATCATATATATAATTTATCAAAATGTATGAATGAGAGTATGAGAGTGTCTTTAGCTTGTCAAAACTGCCATAGTCTATTTACTTCCATTCGTACTAACCGCACGTGTAAGGACGTCAAAATTGACGAAAAGTGGTGCAGTTGCCATGAATTGAATCCTCTAAATCAGCAAGAATATTTAGACGGTATGAACAGCGTGCTGTATGCAGTCTCTGAAGTTCGAAAAAAAAAAAAATCTATTAAAACTAGACCTGGATGGATTTGCGCAGACATTTCGCTCGTTAAAGTCATAAGAATACATTTTTATTACGATGAAATAAAAAGGAGTCGCTACTTCGTTGTTGCATTTACTACGACTCCGGGTAATGTATCCTTTGAAGCGACGGTTTCTAGGCTTAAAATAGTTAGTCTGAGCGTAATATCACCGTACGGAGGTTTAGGAAAATGTGCCGTAGACACTAGCATTCGCTCACGATTATACTGCCATTGTGAAAGTAATAAAGCTTGCTTTATATAACACTTGACAGCACGACCAAGATCCGCTCACAACCATAGGTCTGGGAAAAAATAAAGCTTATCATACGGAAGATAAGGACACAGCACAAAAGTGCACAACAGGTACCAACGGTTACATATTCGAATATCGAAAATTAAAATACCTACGGTTAAAATGTCGATGTGCAAAATATCGATAGCCAATATATGCAAGTTGTAAATGTCAACATATTTGAATGTCGAAACTTAAAATATCGTACCTACATACAAATCTGCTTTATTTATTGCTCCTTTCTCTTACTCGTAAAAGCATTTATTTTACATAATCTAGTCATTTTTAGTTGTTGTGGTCACAGATCTAACCATACCGAACCAAATATTTTTGGTAATTCATGTTCAATAGGTTAGGTTAGTATTGCATCAAGGCGCGAAGCGCATCAACTGAGCGGAATAGGAGCTCCGCAAAGCGGAGCTCCGTCGACCCTGTCACGTGATAGTTCATACATAGGATATTCGATACTCTGTACTTCGATATTGTGGACTTCGATATTTATATCTTTCGATGTCACTTTTGTAGATAAATATGTTTTCGATATATTGGAAGTAGGTTATCTAACCATTCGACAATATAAACTTTAGTTATTTTAATTTTCGATATTTCGCTACAGTCGATATATTAATTTTCGATATTTTGAACATCGACATTTTACCCGTAGGTATTTTAACTTTCGATATTCAAATGTGTAACCGTACCAACATACGCTAACGGTATAGCACAAGTGTAAAAAAAATAAAGCTTGTATTGAATAATGAACCATAGCTGAGCGTAAAATTACTGTACTCGTATAGAAATTTAAAAAAACTGTCCAGATGTCTTGATAGCTTGATACCAACATCCGCTAACCAACTGCATTTGTGTAAACAAATAAAGCTTGGTTTAAATAATCATTTAAGCGTAGGTAATAGATATATCCTACCTTACACGATCTTTAATGCATGACGTTAAGATTTATGCCCAAAGTAATCTGACTAGGAATTTTTAATATATTTTAAATTAGAAATTTATCATCACTTCTATGGCAAATTTCCAGGGGTGCATTGGAACCACTTGGCATCAGAAGCAGATTCGTGACTTTCTTTGTCATAAGTACCTAGGTTTGATGATGATAACAAACATTTTCTAAATTTCTACGTATAAATGTCACATTAAATTTTTTAAAAATTACTTACAATTTTTAATATAAAACTTAGTGTCCTATTAGGGGTTGCCATTAGTGTGCGGACGCAGACCAGGACATTCAAAGAAAAGGTATTACGTAGAAAAAAAAGGAACTTTTATTACAACAATAGGTAACTTTAAAGGTTTAGTCCTTGCCTAACTAAACACAAAATAACTTTTAACACAGTCATTCAATGCCAGCAACCCGCCAGTCGGGTTCTCTGCAGGGCTACCTACTACGAAACTCGAAACTCGAAGTTCGTGTTGTGCGGTCCCTCTGACACTTATACTGTTTAATACGAGAGCGAGAGGGACGGTACGATACGAACTTCGAGTTTCGGGTTTCGTAGTAGCCCTGCTGTTCGTAGGCGCTTTTCGCTACAAAGTGGAAAATGCACGTTATCGGCTATGTTATAGCTTAGCTAAGTCGTGTTTATTGTAGGTATATTATTATTTACCAAATCCAGCCCCCTACTAAATAACTATGATTTCTAAACCGGGACAATTTGCTTACCGGCCGGGACGCCAGGACACCATGCTTCAAACCGGGACATGTCCCGGCGTACTGGGACGTATGGCAACCCTATATTAGTGTCAAATATGGCTTCATATGCATTAAAGGGGTAGGTAGGCAACTGCTTGAACTGCATGGCAGGAACCATCCGCTCACCACCCTTACGGTTGTCTTGCATTTGTGAAAAAATAAAGATTGCTTGGAATAAATCACCTATGTTGTTTCATTGTGTGCATGTTTGAACTTATTTTTTTGATTACCTTCTAAGTTACCTGCTTGTTTCTAAAGCTAACTAGTATTTAATACCGACAACGACCTAAAGCGCTACCGGTTTTTTTTCTATGTATCCGATGGCCCGTCTACACTAGGTATACGCGACCAGCTCTACCTATGCAGTACATCTTTTCTGAATTCATTGCGTAGCTGAGACGCTCGCTGTTCAGTGGTTCCATGGCAGCACACGCAATGAATAGAGACAACGATTCTAGCGTTGCTGGTCGCGAGAGTGTCCTTTCTATGATCGGCTTTTCTTTTTCCAGCAACCTGTCCCATCGTATACTCGTAATTAAATTAGTCATAAGTTCGAATGATTGAACAGGTGTCAGGCAAGAATAAAATGGTGGATTTACGAATGGGTAAGTACTTTTATAATGTGCACAAAAAAGACAACTTTTGTTTCATACCGTGTAACTCAAACCGAAAAACAAGTAGGGTAATTGGGGTAATCAATGGAATTGGCATAATACGGTTATGCCGTACCTCATAGAGTACCTTTTTTCGGATTTTCTGACCATCAAATAGCAGTTGTTTGTTAGGAATTAATTTGTAGTTGGTGAATTGTCACTCTTTAGGTCAATTGGAATGCACCAAAAAAAAAATAACCTATAGTTTTTATTTTATTTGTGGAAAGAATAGGATATTTTAAGATACCATTTTCATTGTTTTTGAATTTAGATGAGTATTTAATTTTTTATATTTTTTTTTCGAAATACGCTGGATGACGTCACAGTGAGACAGCCACGTTCCATTGCCTAGAAAAATTCAGGTCGCACATAACATAATCTGTGGCATTACAATTTGACAATAATTCAAGCACAGTTTAGGGTCCTAAATGAACCATGACAAATAGTTCTAAGTATTTATTTCTCTTCTTTTAGCTTCGATTATTCCTATGTTTGTTTAATGGTGTGATAGTAAATAGATATCTTTATTTAAATCTGATATTTAAATTCTTTTGTATTTATTTGTAACGTAGTAATTTAATAATTTAATTTGTAAAAATACATTGGAAATACTCGTATACATTTCGGACTTTACGATAAATGACAACTGTTTAAAGCCGGGTGCGCATCATGTAATTAAAGTTCTATCTTTGTCACTCTTTGCTATTAGAAGCAGGACAGCAACATTTCAAACTGTCAATTTGCTTAAGAGTGTAGACCTGCTTTATAACTGCCTTTGTGACGAGACACTGCAGGGGTCAAATGAGGGTCATTACTTAAATTTTGTTTATTTAATTCAGTTTATCACATTTTTGGAATCTGACTTCTGAAAACGCTTCACAAAGCCTAGTTCTCCAAATGGTTTTCGATTTATTATATATTGTCAAAAACTGGGACATCCCAATTGTCCCCGTCACTCTTGAAATTATATTTTATCATCACTGTATTTTTATTATTTCGATATCCCCAGTTTATTAACATGTAGATTATGTAGGTACATACGTATTACCAAGGGTATTACATAATTGTTTACGATCTCCACAAACCAACGAAATTTGTGCATTTGGTTACAATGTGCAATTCTGTAATCATGCTGATGAACAATGAATGCCATATTTACTGTTTACAAATTCTCCAGTGTCTTATGGCTTGTGCATCGAATCCTCTAATGTCAATACAGTTTCAGTTACTTGATGCGTAAAGTCATTTCATTGGCCTACTCTTTTGTAATGTAAATGGAAAGAAGTAATAAAATTCCACTAGTCATTTGCCTGAGAATATCGAAATGGCTGCTTGTACCCGCTCAAAGGTTAGTACTTACCTACTAGTACCTACTAGTAGTTTTGTTCGATTTTTCCAGTTTTTTATAATAAATACCTAACGCGGACGTCATGTTAGGTAAATGTATGAGTGCTCGTCACTGTCCCAATGGTTGCCATCTTTAATTTTATGTCATCTATTGGGCATTAGCGTGTCGAGCACTCGGACATTTACCTTATACCTACCTACATTCCAATTTATGGTGTAGTTATATCTTATAGCTCTCTCTATACCTAAAGTTCACCTAAAGTCGGAATGATAGACAAAAATATTGCAAAATAAGAAATTATAAAAACCGGTCAAGTGTGAGTCGGTCGTAAAGCAAAAATTCAAACTTTGCAGTAATTTGTCCGTTAGCGGCTGTATTTTATAATTTTTAAAGATCAGTTTAATTTTTTAAAGGTGTACGGAACCCTCAGTGCGCGAGTCTGACTTGCACTTGGTCGGTTGCGGTCTAAGCTTAACTAACCATTTAAGACTAATAATCAGAGATAAATTGGGCATGGCTCAAAGGAATAAATATTTATAATTTCCAGGGTCTCTCTTTCTAAAATATATTAGCTCCGCTGCTACTTACTACCATTTTAGCACAATGTTTATACATGTATGTTAATATTCAAGGTCAATAATTTGGCATTTGAAAACTAGTAGTTTGCTTAACTTAAAATAATTATGCGATTCGTTTCGCAAATCCATTAGTAGATTTTGTTTTACGTAGCCTTTTGTGTGCTAGCTAGGTAGGTACCTACTGAAGTTCGCGGACTTGTGATAATCTCACGTACCCCTTCGGCCACTTTGGAAACCAAAGGTTCGAAACCAGTTTAGAAAACAGAATTATTTTTCTTTTTTGGAAACCTGGTTACGAATGAAGAAATATAATTCTGTTTTCTAAACTAGTTTCCCACACAGAATATAGAATCTTCTATACTGACTCATTCACAAAATTCAATATGTACCTAAGTAGGTATACAATCTTATTTTCACAATCGCGTATTTTCCCAAATTAAATCGACACAGAAACATGCTTTTAAGGTTCTGGACTGGAAAGGACGAGGCATCAACATTAATGGCGAGTACTTCACTCACCTTCGATTCGCCGACGACATTGTAGTCATGGCTGAGACCATGGAGGACCTCGGTGCTATGCTCACTGACCTCAGTAGAGTTTCCGACCGAGTTGGCCTGAAAATGAACATGGACAAGACGAAAGTCATGTCTAATGTCCATGTTGTACCAACTCCCGTAATAGTCGGAGACTCTGCGCTCGAAGTTGTTGACGACTATGTATACCTGGGACAAACGGTCCAGTTAGGTAGGTCCAACTTTGAGAAAGAGATCACTCGTCGAATCCGACTCGGCTGGGCAGCGTTCGGGAAGCTTCGCAGTGTCTTTTCGTCCAAATTACCGCAGTGTTTGAAGTCAAAAGTCTTTGACCAGTGTGTGTTGCCAGTGATGACATACGGATCTGAGACGTGGGCGCTAACGATGGGCCTCATGAGAAAACTCAAAGTCACTCAGAGGGCTATGCTCGGGGTTTCTCTGCAGGATAGAATTAGAAATGATGATATCCGCAGTAGAACTAAGGTTACCGACATAGCCCGAAGAATTGCGAAACTAAAGTGGCAGTGGGCGGGGCACATTGCTCGCAGGACTGATGGCCGATGGGGTCAGAAGGTTCTCGAATGGAGTCCGCGAACCGGGAGACGAGCTGTCGGTAGGCCTCCAACAAGATGGAGCGACGACTTGGTTAAGATCGCGGGATCGCAGTGGATGCGGAAAGCACAAGACCGGTCTGAGTGGAGAGCCTTGGGGGAGGCCTATGTCCAGCAGTGGACGTCTTTCGGCTGACATGATGACTAATATTTTGTAGAGCTTCGAGTTAATGTAAACTTGAGCGCATTACGTTAAGGTTTACTTTGGATTGATTTGACTGTTTCGTTCTGGAAGGTTCTTTGCTACTCGCTACTTTTGACGGTTTTGTTCTGGAAGGTTCTTCGCTACTCGCTATAGTGTAGGAAATGAAGCAAGTTGTTGTATGGAGACCCATGCATTATTTTCTCAGTCGATGAAATTTTGCTTGGTTATTGTATAATATGAGCCGAAACTAACATATAAACATCCAAAAAAAAACTCCTAAGTTAGGTAATTATACGTAAAAATACAAATCTGTTTATATATTGAACCGAGTAATTCCTCTGTCCAAAATTATTTTACCAAATAAGTCATTTGTATCAGTTGCAGGTGGTAGGACCTTGTGCAAGGTCCGCCCGGATTGCTAACACCTTCTTGCTCGCTAATCCTGCCGTGAAGCAGCAGTGCTTGCACTGTTGTGTTTCGGCGTAGAGAGTAAGACAGCCGGTGAAATTACTGGCACTTGAGGTATCCCATCTTAGGCCTCTAGGTTGGCAACGCATCTGCAATACCCCTGGTGTTGCATATTTTTATGGGCGGTGGTGATCTCTTACCATCAGGAGATCCACTTGCTCGTTTGCCATCCAGTCGAATAAAAAATAAATAA
The DNA here is from genome assembly GCF_025370935.1 of Choristoneura fumiferana. Taxonomy (NCBI): domain Eukaryota; kingdom Metazoa; phylum Arthropoda; class Insecta; order Lepidoptera; family Tortricidae; genus Choristoneura; species Choristoneura fumiferana. The sequence goes on along the minus strand of NC_133476.1, from coordinate 14,439,335 downwards.
AAAAAAGTTGATACTAGATAAAAATCTAAAACTTTTGTCAAACATGAGAATATTTTTTATGATAATTCCTTTTTTTGACGCTCATTTTCATCGGAAAATTGCTCTGTCATTTTTTTCTTCTTATACGATCTTAGAATGTAATTTGGCGTAGTGGGTAAGAAAATCGAAAAAAAAAATGCATAAGTACCCAAATTTATGTATTTTAGAACTATTAAAAACTGAGAGTGAAAACTTTTTCAGCCTGATAGTATATCACGATTTTATTTAAAATTAAATTATTATTTATTACGAAAAGGCATTATAACTCGTGTCGTGTACTTTAAAAAAAAACAACCTACCGCGGGAAAGTTTAATGCCAAAAACTTTGAATTTTACAACCGTGCCAAATCATTTAATTTAATACTTTGCTAATTTTGGTTATTTCCTCGCATTATTGGAGGAAAGCACTATATGTGTATGCCTCAGCGGAAATGGTAATTCGCGGATTCGTAAATACGAATCCACGAATTGTCCGTCAATAAATATTCCACGGATACGGATTGCCTTTTCCCGGCCTCGGCAATAATGTACCATAAAATGAATCTAAAATTCTAACTAACACGTTAATTTTACTGTATCACTGAACTCCTAAGTCTTATTTTATCAAATTACTTTATCAGTATCGATATCTAATTCATCATTTTTAATGTGTTACGTACTATTTTCAAAACAATAGTCATTCGCTCCTGTCCAACAAAAATAAAACAAACACGGATCCGTGGACACAAATATCAACCTTAGTTTGTAGGTGGTTTGTAGTTAATTAAGGTTAATATTCCTTGTACGGAATATAAAGCCCTCTATTATCGAGTAGCTGAACTTGCTCGCCAAATGACATAATAAAATATCATATCTAGCTTACCAAACGTCGTAAATGCTTTACGTACTTGGCTAAAGTAAACTTTATTTATAATCATCGAAGGTACGTTTCCAATTGTTAAATCTGTTGTTTTAAGCTAGTTTTTACTAAAATAAAAGCTACTAACCAGACGATATAAGACAATCGGCGTATTTGTGTGAGTTTGTCGACAGCGGTTTCGATACTAGACGAGTGACAATACCACTTCCACTTTTTTTATTCTTCCGTGACTCTACCAAAATGCATTATTTTATCATCGAACCGACCTATAACCTACATATGTAGTATGTAGTATACAAGGTACACAGGTATACAGTACACACAAGGTATACAGTACACACAAGGTATACAGTACACACACAAAGAATTGTCCTGCCTACGGATTTGATGCGTATTTTGCGACTGTAATTTCCATTAGGTAATTTTTGGCTTCGCTATTTTATAGTGTATTTTTAATTTCAGGTTAAGAAAATTTAAAAAACCTTTCATCATGAGGCACGAGTATAAGTTTCCACTGTTAATTTTTGGAGTAACCGGCTTTGTTATCTTAGTGATGTATTACTGGATCCGTTCTCCTGCTGTATCACCAGAACTTCATTATATTCGGCATACATCGTTGGAAGTTCGCCCCACAACCTCCGCCGAGGAGTTTTACATCATAGGCACCCCTATGAGGCACGTGCCTCTTAACGAAATTTATAAAGATAGATCTCAACAAGAAGATGATTTTTCGGATGAAACAAAACCGGGTAAAGTACTAACACATAATTGACGTGATATGTCTACAAATTCTTCCGAAATACCTACTTCAAGGGGTATTTAGTTTAGTTTAACTAAACGCCCCTGTAAAGGTTTTTCAGCGGAATTTTTGACTCAAAATGTAGTCACGTGTATGATACGGTATACTTTGAATACCGATCTACCTACGAGTATTATATGTTTGGAAGCATATTAATTAACAACAATTAAGAAAAAATCCGGAAAACATTTACAGGGATTTATATTTAGACGAAACCAATCACCTGCTGAAAAGCTCCGAAATAATTTTGACACACCTTGTATATATATTTAATTCTTGTATACATATTATATTTAAACATGAATATGGAATTAATCTTGTATTTTTTATTGTTCACAGTGTTTACGGTGGACACACCAGGCTGCCAAATTCCTTTTGCAATGATCGATTTTAAAAAATATCTTAAGGCTGACAAGAAAACTAAGAGACTAAATTGTGACAAACGAGCAGTATTTTTAAAGAAAATTGACGGAAATTCTGTCCAAGCGTCTATTAATACAGGGGTAATGAAAAAATATCTAAGGAAAAGCGCGCGTTTTGAATGTTGCTACCGATTCTTTCAGAGATCAACTCAACCTGGTCACGAGCATACAAAACTTAAGTAAATACGCGTTATCCGAATACATACAATTTCTTATTTAAATGTCGGCTGCGAGTTACATATCTTTTGTTACAGATTTACAAGTTGCCAGAGATTAAATATCACCGGTGCCAAAATAATTTTAGAGACTGATTTTATAAACGTGAGATGTTTCGAATACGACGCCAGGAATTCTTCACGATCTCGACCTGTAGTGTACGAGGACGTTTTCGCATTCACAAAGAGAATCGACGTCACATCACGGAAACCCGAGCACACTAACTGCACTGACAGTTACAATGTGTTAATGTTGGGAATAGACTCTATGTCCTTACCACGATTTGTACAAACTATGCCAATAACTACGAATTTCCTTTACAAGAACTTCGATCTCTGCTTCCGAGGATATCACAAGGTGATGGCTTATCACCTTTTTTAATATTGAAATATTAGAAATATAGCTACAATTTATATATATCTAATTATTTTTAAACTTCACTTTTACAGGTAGCAGACAACACTTTTCCCAATTTGATGGCGGCACTATCCGGTCATAGCATGCAAACGATAACAGAGAAATGCAGAGATAAAATGGACCAATGCAATGATTTGATAATGTGGAGTAAATTTAGGCAGAATGGCTACGTTACAGCTTACGGTGAAGATTTCTTGCGTTTACCAGATACATTCAGTAAACGTTACGTATTTAATAGAACTCCCACTGACCACTATATAAGGCCATTGTTTCTCAAAGGTGAAACAGAGCTTAATAAAACAATTCTATGTAATGGAAAAGCGACGGCTGGACAGCAATTATTAAATTATGCTGCAGACTTTGTTACTACATATCGCTATGATCGCTTCTTCGGTTTGTTCTGGATTAATTCATTTAGTCACAACGAGAACAGCCGTCCTCAAGATGCAGACAGGCTGTTGGAAAATTTCTTTAATAAAATAACATACACAGGTATCTTTGAAAATACATTCGTAATATTTTTCAGTGATCATGGCATTCGATTCGGAAAGCATCGTGTAAATTTAGAATCTTACTATGACGAACGGTTGCCGTTTCTTTTCATATTGCCACCCACAAAATTTAGAGAGAAACATTGGGGAGAATACAAAGCTCTTGCGATGAATCAGTTCCGATTAATTACGCCTTATGACTTGTTCAATACGCTCGTCAACATAAATCGTTTCTCAAGTTGTAAGAACCTGACGACGAGTAGCGTGGCAAACGCTTGCCCAAACTGCCAAAGTCTATTTAGTCCCGTTAATAGATCCCGCCGATGTCAGGATGTCGCCATTCACGATAAGTGGTGCAGTTGCCACAAATTGTATCCTCTAGATCCACAAGCCCAGGATACAGGAGGCATGAAGAGCGTAATGATAGCCGTGTATCAAATTCAAAAGATCATTAAATCTATAAAGACTAAACGATGCTGGAGTTGTATGAAAATTTCACTCCAGAGAGTCATAAGGGTACATTTTTATTACGATAAGAGTAGTAAAAAGAGCCCATATTACGTAGTTGCATTTACGACGACGCCAGGTAATATGTCTTATGAAGCTACAGTGAAGGATTCCAAATTAATTGGTCCCTTGAGCGTAATATCGGCGTACAGGGGTTTAGGGAGCTGCACGACAGATATCAACACCCGCTCAAGATTATACTGCATTTGTCAAAGAGATAAAGTTTGCCAATAAGTCATGTGTTTAATTTGTTGTTTTCATTCCTCTACTTAATTACCTACTCAGCATCCACCAAAACAAGCATGCACAAGACACACCATATTCATTGCCTGTAGTAGGTAATGCACGTTTTACTTAGTTTCGAACTAGTTCAATTGGTAACTTGATATTTTTAAATTATTACTAGCTGTTGCCCGCGGCTCCGTCCGCGTAGAAGTATGAAATATGGTTAACGTCCTTTCTCAGACCTTCCGAATATACACAAATAATTTCATAAAAATCGGTCAAGCGGTTTCGGAAGAGTTTGGTCACAAGCACTGTGACACGGAGAATTGTATAAATTAGAAGGAGATTTAACTGCCGTAGTTAGGTTTTATAGGTTTAGGGCTCTTCAATAAACACGATACGGCCGATAAATGTACTTTAACGGTGCAAGTATATTCAAACATTTTTATAATTCTGCAGCAGAGCAGCCCAAGCTCAGGACAGGTAAGAAATAGAAACATTGTTCAGACTGCGCGTGTGTAAAGTGGTTAAGTACCTACGAGTATATGGCAAGACCGCAAGTGTGTTAATAATAAATGTTTACGCCGCGCTGTTGTAATTTAATCAGGCGGCATTATTATTAAAATTACTAATGCTAATGAAGCTTATTCTAGAAGTAGCTAGCATTAGCGATTTTGTATGAAAATAAACTACAACTATTTACTTTTTACTTTATATGTATACAATAGGGATGATGACTGGGTTAAAAATATAATATCATTCTATATAGTCCGTCGGTTAGGTTATGGAAAAAATAATATGTGACACGTATTTTTTGGTTTATCAAATTATTAAAATCGACAAAGGTATAGATCATCAAACTTCCGGAATGGGGGCTTGTGACATCACTGTTAGGTAAAAATCGTCATATTTTTTTTTGTTTGTCAAACAAAAGAAAGAATACGTGTACAACATTATTTTATATCGAACTGACGGATTAACAGTTTTTTTAGTCGTCTAGCCTATTGTGCCCAGCCAGGCATAACGCAATCAAACTACACATGCGTGATTAAAAACAGTTTTATTCAAAAACTTATAACATTCCAAGCATTTAATTTGTACATCTTTGTAGCATTATCGAATCTAATGCTCAATTAACGCATTAGATTAGGTACTACCTAGTAAATAATACCATACCGTGTATGATAAATGTGTTCAACATTTCAAGTTAAATAAATATACTCTACCTACTTAAGATAAATTATAATAAGCTAAGTAAATAAGCGATCATGACAATAACTCGTGCAGTATTAGTTCGAAGTCATGGACACACTGAGATTTTCACAAGATTCAAAATTTAGCATTCTTTATTATTAAAAATAAGTCAAATCTGTTTAAAATTTTAGCACCACTAAAAGTACTGGCCTAGTTATTAATAAATTCTTTTCTACTATAAACTACCTAGTACATAAAATATAATAATTGATACAAATTTCAATACAAAGCCTACTCCGTTCGCGTTTCATTCATATCAAATTTCGGATATTATTTGCTCGTCCTTCACGTAAAGTAAATGTAACCCGAAAATGTGTAGGTACAGTCAAGAAAATTAAATCACGTCCCAGGGTGGAACCGTTGTGCTACTAATATCATATTGACATTCCTTCCATACATCTACTAAAGAAAGCATGACGAAATTGATTACGATAAGGTTCCACCCTGGTACGTGATTTAATTTCCTCGACTGTATAACGACGCAGTGAATTATTTGATAAAATAGTGCTATTACACTAAATAAAACAAATACTAACATAAATGCAATGCGAGATCAATAAATTTCGCACAAATAATACCTATAGGAAGATTCATTCACGATGACGCGTGCCGTGGTTCTTATTAATGGCTAATTTTGACAAAACCTCGCGTCTTCGTGGATGGCACTAGGTAGGTATGCAGTGTTTTCATTCCAGCATGGTGTGGGTGACACTTGATGCACGTTTCGTTTTACTCAAAAAAATTGCTGCGTTCTAAATATATGGAAGTATATTTCAGTTGTAGTCTGAATATGACTGGCGTAAAATATTTGAACATAAAGAACTATGTTATACGAAATAAATCTAAGCCATCACATTTTTATAATCAATTAATTAAATTCAAAGCAAAATTAAGTGAAGAAACGTAATATGCACGTAACGAAACACCAGTGACTCGTTTAGTGATGGGACTTAATGGATCTTGAGTTATATCGGTACTTATTAATTGCTAAGTAACGAATATTCTTGCAAACTCCGTTTAGCCTTACTTATATGGCAAATAATATTCCAACCTAGAATTTCACTAATATTCTCATCAAAATTAGCGTAATAATCGGATTAATTACGACATTAATTATGATTAAGATTTTAAATTATTAGTTTTATCGACTCAAGTTTCGACACTTCGATTCTCTAGTCTTGTGATATTGACAGCTGTCACCCGCACCATGCTACAATGAAAGTACGTAGAGCCATCAAACATTGCCAGTTAACTTCCGCTTCGGACTTGTTTTAATTCTCTTTCGCATTTGATTCTTAGTCCTAATTAATAAGGAAACAAATGACGTAGTGAACTTAAACCTTTAAAATTCGTTGCACGTATAGCTTTTTCATTCATAAAATAAATAAGTACCTAAGAACCTAATAAAATCTTAGTTAAAGACACATCTCTTTTAGCATAATTGACGTGAATAAACTTATTTACACAGCAGTATCACCATGTTCAAGGTTGAGTTGTTTAAAAAAATCTCATGCTAGTCTGTTCATTCAATTTAATATAATATTATTGAAATATCTAGTTTTATACAGAATGAGACGGATTGCCAAATCTGAAAATAGTGTCGCCTATCTAACCAGAGTAGGTGGTAGGTACTCTGGTTCTCGGAAAAGTCACATATATCTTATTTTAATTTTATATGAATAGTGGCGATTATTAATAATTATATTCTACTAATAATTCCAGATATTACAGACACGCTTAAAGCTGAACACTGAAATGTGTATCAAAAGCAGCAATTGTCTGTCACAGATTTAGGCATGTAATAAGACAAAATTTAACGTAAAACAAAATAAGATTCATAAGTTACAGGAGCGGCCACACCGCTGCTTAAAAACGGTGACGGTGCACATCACTGCGATTCCACACCGTTTGCGTATTTTAAGCAGTGGTGTGGAGAGCATGCAATAAAAACGGTGCTCATACGATGCGTCACTACGATTCCGTACCTACTGTCATCGATTTTTAAGCAGTGGTATGGCCGCTCCTTAATACAGTGCTTACTTGCTTCACTTCTAGTACTCTCTAGTAGTACCCACTGACTTGTCCTATCTATGCTTGTAAACTCTTAGCCAAGAGCGGAGATCCCGGCGTTCGAGGGAAGACAACGAATAGAGACAGCTGAAGTAGTGCTAGCACCGCGCCAATAATATTAGGAACCTGAAACAAGTGTAAGTATACTTGAAATTGTTGTAACAGCCATACTATTTATAAATAAGTAAGTTTGTGAGTTGTGTGTTTGTTACTCCTTCACGCTAAAATGCCTGGACGGATTTAGATTAAATTTACGATTGGACGTCTGAATAACACATATGCTACTTTTAAAATCTCAAAATCGTAATCGCATAATCTAGAAGACATTAAATTTTTATAAAAATAGAAATAGAAATTTATAAATTTTAATAAAATTTAATTAAAAATTCGTACTGTCATTTAAGCGAGCGAAGTGTTGAGGTTAGTCCTATCCTACGCTAATTATACATATTGTGAAATTTGGCAAAAAGTTAGTTTATAATCTGGATTAATACATAGGGATACTTTTTATCCCGATATTCCCACGGGATAGGAATAAAATCATGAAATAACAACCGCTGGGCTTACAGTCATGAAATTTGGTATGTAGATAGCTGGACATCTGGACTAACACATAAGCTACTTTTTATCCCGATATTCTCGCGCGCGGATAGGGATAAAATCTTGACATAACAACCGCTGGGCTTAGAGTCATGAAATTTGGTATGTAGATAGCTGGACATCTGAATTAGCACATAGGTTACTTTTTATCCCAAAATTCCCACGGGTTAGGGATAAAATCTCGAATTAATAACCGCTGGGCGTAGAGTCATGAAATTTGGTACGTATATAGCTGGACATCAGGAATAACAAATAGGCTACTTTTTATCCCGATATTTCCACGGGATAGGGATAAAATCTCGAAGTAACAACCGCTGGGCTTAGAGTCATGAAATGTACGTATATAGCTGGACATCTGGAATAACACATAGGCTACTTTTTATCCCGATATTCCCACGGGACAGGGATAAAATCTCGAAATAACAACCGCTGGGTTTAGACTAGTTTAGTCTTGAAATTTGGCATGGTTGTTTTACATAATATAACATTAATGAAAACCACGATGTAATTTTAGGGAATTCCCGCGATAATTTAATAAAATCCCGGAATTTCTATTCAACTGCTGTATCTAATGATTAACGCGTGCGAAGCCGCGGGTAAACGCTAGAAAAATAAAATAAAAAAATTGTGAACAAATAAAAATCAACAAGCCAATTTCAAAAATTGTAGGTAGCCACATTTTAGGTAGGTATATGGAGGTCGTCATTCAAACGAGCTAGTTTAGATTGCCACTGAATGGAATTTTTTGGAGGTCACATAACAAATAAGCAGAGGTAAAACGCGTGACTCGACAGCTGTATCAATATCTCAGCATTTTCTAGCCTGCAACAAAATTGAAGATGTGCGTCGGGAAGTATTCACGTGAAGGTGACGTGCGAGCATTCGGACCTGTTTGTTTAGCGGATGATCTAGCATAGGCCGAATCGTTCATAGCAGTCACGGCAGTACGATTTCGTTCCACTTGCCAGTCAGTAGCGTGTCGTAGGAGCGGCCGTGCAAACCGGCGTATTGGCCGCGTAGTGAACTGACTCGCCACTGTCACCAGGAAAATCAAAATGCGTGTAAACACCCACTCGCCACCCTATTCTATTAGAATAGGTAGAGTAGGTGTTTACACGCATTTTGATTTTCCTGGTGACAGTGGCCAATACGCGGTTGCGCGGCCGCTCGCTACGACGACGCTACTGAATGGCGAGTGGCGAGTGAACGAGTTCATACCTGCCGAGTGGCGAGCGAGACGGCGCGGGGTATGCTGAGAGGAGTTGCGGGGGTGGGCAATCGGCCTAGTAAACAAACCAGGGTCAGAGTGGCTCGCTCGCCATTTTGCTCGGCCGAGTACTAGGCCGAGTACTCGTCACATAGTACACACGACCCGAGCACTCGGCCGAGGACACTCTCTCGCCACTCTACTCGGTACGTGTGATCAGGGCAAGGTACGAACCGAATATTCGGCCGAGAGCACTGTCTCGCCCGTTTGCTCTGTACGTGGTAATGGTTGACGCGTGCGAAGCAGCGGGCAAACACTAGTTGATAAATAAAATAGTAATCATATCATAATTACAGTCAAAAATGTATCTTCTTCTATAAGGCCGTACAGGAACCACAGCGAGGATACGACGAATGACATGAGGATCATGGGGAACGGAAGGCATTCCGTACATCTCATCCTCAGCACATACAGCAACTTGCTCATTGGCGCCGCTATTGCCACCAATGTGAGCACACACGCAGACGTACCTGCAATTTAAAAATAGAGTATTTCATAACCGGTTTATGTATGCGAAACAGAACGTGGAAACAGAACTTATTAGATATCGGTTACACTCTCTGTCATTAACAATGGATTGATGAATATTATTGGAAATATCTCATTTTCATTAGATCATCAGTCCGTCAGTCCAAGAGGGTTACACGATAATCTCTCGTCATTCTGACCAGAACGATAGACTGAACTTATGAGAGATTCTCTGAGAGAATTATCTAACGTATAACTGATGTCTTACAATGCGTGGTTGAGGGACTGACGACATGAGTGGGCGATCGAACGCCGCAATGTAATACTTAAATAGTTGCGTAGCTATGGTAGGGCTGGGCTAGGAGCTCAAGGACCCTCCTACAACCTCTATAAGTATTATGGATAAAAAATAAACCTAGTGGTGGCTAATGGAGCAAGTGCAAACAACGCCAAGCAAGAGAACACAGTAAACAAGAATTTGGGGCCCAATTTATTTTTTGCACCAGTGTCCTGGGTTACCAGGGTTGCCTAAATAGCTACGCAACTGGTGGTTTAACACATTCCATGCTTAAAAACAGAAATCACTTTTAAATTCTTAAACAGACGCAAGACGCAACGACGATAATAATATGATGTCATAACGTAGTTTTTAAAAAAGAGCGTGAATAGCGTGAAATCTCAAAGTTCCTTCATTCGATTTGGTTGTGGTTTTTAGTATGACTTTATATAAGCAAAGATCTTACGCGGAGTCTACGATGTGCCCGGTATATTTATAACTAGCAATTTCGACGAATATGTTACTCGCATCGATCTGCCGTATGATTTATTAGGTAGGTACCATCAGCCAAATATGTGGTCTACCACCCTAAAACTAATAATCGTTTGCATGTCACAAATTAAGTTAATTTGAAATTTGAAAATTGAAATTTGAAATTTGAACAATAATGCCAATAGACGTGTCTGTCAACTGGAAAGTTCGAGTCTAGCGACATATTCATTTGAGAGGAACTTGTTTAAAAGTTGGTAGACCACTTACTTGGCTGATGGTACATCGTAATATTACGCAAATTCTTAGGCATGTCTGAAATGGCGGCGTTTTGTGATTTACCTGTGAAGGTCGAATCGGATACTCAGAGACTTAGCTTAACAAAATGCACATCTAAGTGGCAGTGAGCATGCGCGTGCTCAGGGGCCATTTATAAATTATCTCACACCAATTACGATCATTGGAACTCCCTCCCCCGTTTTTTTGTCACACTTATTATTATGAAAATCTGTATGTGTCACAAATCAACTGACCCTAAATGTGTGACTAAATTTATGGATGGCCTCTCATTACGAGGGACATTCAGGGTGTTAACTTCCAAGAAAGAGAATCCTAGAATCTTTAGATCAACAGTTATATATTAGTGTTATTATTAGTTATATTATTTAAAAATTGTTTTAAGCCAGACGATTTTACGCGATCCCTAAAATCTTATTATTGTTGTTTTATCTATTCTACCAACTCATAATTTACGCCACATATTCAAAACGAGATAATAGGATGTGTACCTATTGATTATAACGTTTTGTATGTGTGGCAAAAATTATGATAAAGTACTATTTTAGCTACAGCCTGTGGCTACACCCACAGAGCCAAAGTACACATATATATATATATATATACTGTGACAGAGCGTTGTCACCTTTGCAAACTCCCTATAACTATAACCTATGTACGGAAAATTCATCCAGAACCTAAAATATTCCTTACATTATAAAAGGAAACAAGAATAAACTAATGAACTGAAAGAATTACTTTGCTCACACGCAACCTTATGATAGCTATGTTTATGCAAGAAATGTGTGTTCATGCAGTTCCTTAAAAACAAACAAACAACAAAGCAAAAAACCGCAAAGTAACGCCTAATTCAATAAATTATTTGAAACAACAATAGGCATTATTGAGACATTACAGCACAGTGTTTAAAATTTAGATATCATAATTTTTGCCACATGTACAAAGCATGATAATCAATAGGTATGTATCTTAATATCTCGTTTTGAATATGTGGCACAAATTACGCGTTCGCTTCATAGAATAGATAAAACGATCCTACATAGGCTTGCATTGGGTTTGTTCTAGGGTACATAGGCAGTGCTAGTTAGCGCCTCAGTACTGTGTGCCAAGCCCACACCAGATTAGGCAGTGTAGTACTCTGCTGCCTACTCAAGGCACACCATTGGCTTATGGAACCTATTCAACATTGATATGGCACATTTTGAACCTTGTGTTGAACCTTGTGTTTGGCACTAGGTTGATTGCTGTTAATATATTTATTTATTTGTGTGAGAGTCTGACTTGAACTTAACTGGTTTTTCATTTTTATTTCAATATTAAAATGGATGTAGTTCTGCAAACAGGAACCAACCCACACCTCCCCCCAAAGTTGAAATAAGTATGCAACAAGTTACTAAAATGCACCTTCTGTCAACTCTATAGAGTGCATTTTATTAAATGTTGCATACTTATCTAAGCTTTGGGGGGAGGTGTGGGTTGGTTCCTGTTTGCAGAACTATGTCAATTATCATTTTGAAACATGGCAAAAAAACATATTTCATAATGAAGTCCATATCCTACCATGAATTTTATTACTTGTTGCTAAATCAAAAATTAATTGACTGGTCATATTTATTGTTAATTTAGTTTCTTAATTTTGTCAATTATGATTATAATGAATTGACTAATTTTTATTCCTCTACTCTGGAACTTAAACCAGGATAATTTAAGTCTATAGTATAGACTATAGGCACCATACTTTATATGCAATTAAAACTCTAGATCCAAATATCCAATTATAAAACAACAATTGAAGTCAACTAAGTAAAAGAAAAAATATGACTGAATTCATCTTTTCTGACCTAAGCAAATTTTTTTATAACATGGCTGTGATATAGGTTTTGAGTAATTTTTTTTAATGTTTAATACTTGCGGGATAACTATAGACACTAAGCAATTTTATATTTGACATCACAGAATGCAACACTAGGATGTACAATCAGCAAAACTATAAAAAGGCCTTACCTAGACGACTCAATAGGATTTCACTATTCTCTTCAACTCTCACATAGCCCAGCATGAAAAATAAAACCCCCACTGTGACCAATATCTGCTTCAAAGTAGTAGATTTTTTATACGTAAAAACATAAAACAGTGCAGTGTATGCTGTCATAAGAGTTATACCAATAACATTCACTGTGACTATTACACTATCATTCTTTGATAACCCATACATTAACCACAACCCAGTTCTGTAACAAAATTGAGACATTAAAATTCCATAGAAATCATTTAAAAGTTAAGTCTTACCAATTACCATGAAAACTTACGATAAAACGCCGGCGATAAAAGGCAGCGGGGAAGCTTCCGCCGTAGTTCTATTCACTACATATTGCTTGCATACAAGACTGAAAATAATAGACAGAAATGTAGGAAAGTAAAAGAAAAAATGTTTATTTTTTTAGGAAATAAAGATAATTTCAAATAAACTTACATTCCTGACAAAAACTGTAAAACAGTTGTCACTACGGCTAAGCCGCTCACAAAGCCTCTAAACTCTGCTAACACCATTGTATTGTACAATTATCAATACATTTCCATTCAAAAAAATTAAAAGTTATTTTTATTTCATATACATGTGCTGCCAACAATATTACTCCAACAAGGCTTTCTTTTGAAAATTATGGTTATTTATTTATACTTTTTCATGACATTGACAGCAACTTTACGCTTCAATTTACGCTGCTATAGTTGCGTTCGGGGAGTCCCTGACGAGCAAAACAAACTCTAAAGTTTCACGTTGTAACGGGACCGAGTACTCTGAAAATTTGTATTTACGAAAATGAACCATATTGCAAGGAGAGAAAGTATTTTTTTTATTTTTTTCCATAGCGCCTAACGTAGAGACCAATCCACGATGAGAGAGATAGTTACAACCGATGCCATTTGTCTCGTTCTTTCATCTCAATAAAATACCATTATTTAAAATCTAACGACTTTGTTTATCAGGATTTTGGTATTGTATGTCCTTATTGTAGTACTATTAATAAATAAAGTAGTTGACTTACAATATTAGTTACTGTGTATTCAATTTAGAAGTTAATATAATTATCAGTCAGTAGCTGAGTTATGTTAATTATTGTTCGTAAATTGGCACACGATTTTTTGTAATTTGTTGATATTGAATGATGGCATATTGCCTTGCTTAAGCAATTTTACTAACCAGTTGCTTAACTACACAAAAAAGACTTCAGTGATTATAATATCAATTAGCAGCAAGATTGAACTTGTCTCACAAAAATCTTAGGTATGGTCACCCTATTGAAAGGGATAAAGGGTATCGGTACTAGCTATCTCGTTCGTCGTGCTTTTGACCTGCAAGTGCTGGTCCCGTTTAGATAGTACGTCCATGGGTATACTAGAATACTCTATTTGAATTGAATCAAGGCTTTGAGTATTCATACTCAAAGCTTTTTTACTTCGAAACATGTGACCGTATACGCCCTATAATAATAATATGTTTAGTCTCTTTTGCTTACGCTAAATTTGCGCTAAATGGATGAATTAAAAAAATATATGTGACGTGTGGCATTGACGTTGACACTTGACAGTACGTAGCTAGCGGCAGGGCTACTACGAAATTTTAAACTCGAAGTTCGTGTCGTGCGGTCTCCTTAAACTGTTTAATACGAGAGCGAGGGAGGGAGACGGTACGACACGAACTTCAAGTTTCGAGTTTCGAGTTTCGTAGTAGCCCTGCAGGGCTACGAAATTTGAAAATCGAAGTTCGTATCGTAGCGTCCCTCTCAACCTCGTATTAAATAATATAAGCGTCGGCGGGACGGTATGATATGAACTTCAATTTACGAATTACGTAGTAACCCTGCCCAGTCAGAGTGTGTTTTTGAAGTGTTTTGGTCGTGTTTACTTTTACTACAGTATAGCTAAAGAACGCAAAGTTACCGTTCTTCGAGTAATCAATGGTTTCATTTTTACTGCTTTTCATTACGGGCAAATAGATTCCCAACCACAAAATTCAGCTAGATGTCTAAAAGTAAACCATCTTGCGATACGGTTAATTCTTATTAAAATATGATACGTAAAAGGACACCATGAAGGCGTTGAAACTTATAGTGCATCAAAGCAGCTTCAGTCGTAAGTATTCCTTGATATAATCATGCATTTAATTAATTAGTTCTGTAATATTTACTATTGATAACGATTTATTCCGACTGGGGCTATAGGGTTAACTATTTATGATGATCTTACAGCGTGCGATGTTGGTAGTTATTACTTGCCATGGTTATTCGATAAGATCAACTTAGTTAAATAGTCATCCACTATCATACTCAAATAGTCAATTACTTAAGTGTATTTTAATATATTTTTAATTTACCCTCATATGCCAATGTATACGAAAATAGGACATCTAAGTTACCGCTTCCTTAGATTCTAAATGCTTTACCTGATAGTACATACCATGATGTATGCGAGTCTGTAGATGTAAAAAATCTACTTACAAGCATTGTTCTCTCAAACCTGTTCAATGAAATGTTCCCATTAGCTGCTCAGGGGGTGGTTGAGCTACTTCAAATTCTATCTATGCTCTTAAGAGCATGGGATTTGGTAGCTTCATGTTTTTGGGTATGTTAAGCTAAGTGCCATTTTTGTTTGCTTCTTTTGATGCCACTTACATTTACAAAAAGATACTTACATATATAATTTATTGAATCAGGCGTTACTTTGCGGAGGTCCATATCAATGAAATGCAAGGAAATTCTTTTAGTTCACTTACATATATGTTTTTTATTTCAGCTGTGGACTTGATAATAAACCTAAAAGATTATCCTGGCCTAAAAGAAAAGGATGTAGTAGAAATTTATCATCCTGAAAATGACTACCCAAGGCTACTGCTACAAGTCACGAAAATGGATGTACCTGGAAGAGGGAGAGGTATATTTCAGTTTATAAACTTATGCACTTGATAGAGACAAGTGGCGGTAAGAAGGAAAGATCTTTGCCTAGCAGAGTAAAGCACTTTAAATTGAATGTGAAATTTAATTAAAAGTTTAAAGTAATTATTTATTATTTATTTGTAGGCCTGACCACTTCCTCTTAGGCTTTTTTATTGTTTTTATGACATCTTTTGTTTTTGTGTGCTTCTTAAAGGTTGCATCAGATATTTTTTTGACAATTTGCATAACTAATGACCGTTACATTACTAATGAATGTCAATAAAAAAAAAAAACTTTCATTTGTGTAGTGATAATAGCGTATCTACATGTCGAGCTAAACTCGATATAAGATGTGAGTTATCCGGGTCATTATATTTAATAATAGCGTATCTACTTAAAAATGTGGTTGAAATGAAATGAAATGAAAATGAAATGAAACTTATTTATTTGCTTTAAATGTAGTACATTACACAATGTTCAATGAATTATGAGTCTCATACATTCAAACTTTTTTTTTAAGTCATGCAAATATTGAGATTTACTGTATTAATAACAAAATACTACTCTAATATATATCCATTTGTTTAGTTCCATCTATTATAAGGACCTTTTGCAACAAAAATGTCTGTTTGATAAAAAATAATATTATTCAATTTGTGTCAAATATCTGTACAGTAAATCATAAAATGACCTTGTAGATCTCTTTTGAGAAAATAAATTCTTACTAGCTTATGCCCGCTACTTTGTCTGCGCGGATCCAGGTTATCGCGCGTTGGCGCCTTCTACCAGAATAAAGGGTATCCTATGTTGATCCTTGGGTTTCAAACTATCTCTATACCAAATTTCATCAAAATCGCTTCAGTGCTTTCAACATGAAAGCGTAACATACAGACAGAGTTACTTTCACATTTATAATATTAAGTAGGGAAATAGGGATTGACATTTTTGTTGGATTTTTGTCAACAGAGGTTTTCCTGAAGCAGTGGTAGATTTTTTGGTATTTATTGCTAAAAGCTTCTTTAAACCATTGGTGTGCAGTGAGGGTAGGCAGAGCTAGCATCTGTACCCACAAAGCTGCAGGGTAAGCATCAGTGCTGATGGCTACCCTCAGTGCACACTCCTGAGGCCGTATTGTCTAATGGTTTTAGCAATTACATCCGCATTCTCTTTCTTACGTGGGCTTAAGCCGTATGACAGAAATAAGTGGTTCCAAGTATGTTACACAATAAGGCCTCAGGTTAAAGCATAAATTGAATAAAGCTATTGTGACTTTTACTTTGATTTTTTCTAGATACCATAAGTGTGGAGCAAAGCATTGCAGCCACATTTCAACTACGGACATTTGCTGATGTCTATGTAAACATTGTCAATGTTTCTGATGTGGCACTAGACTCAGTGGAACTGACATTCAAAGACCAGTACATGGGCAGATCGGAAATGTGGCGACTCAAAAATCATTTAGTAAGAATAAGCTTAAAAATATTTCTTTTATCAGTATGCCATATTTGCATATGATTTTAAGTAATAAATTGCATTAATTTGCTTACCACATGCATACTTGCATTTAATTAATCAACAACAAACATTAGTTGACTTCAATTAAAAAATCCCAAAATACATTTACAGGCATGTTCAATCAAACAAAATGAAACACTGGAGGAATTTGAAGATATCTTGTAGATAAATTTTAACAACCTCTTCTATGCAATTGCTTTGATGTTATTGGTGGAGTTGTGTTTTAATATACATGGACACAGTTTATTTTTTGATTAAAAGTTTTAAACTTGATTGATTTAGATTATATTGTTCTCCAGTACAAGAGCTCGCATTTTTTTTCTTTATGCTGTTTAGATTAGTCCAATTACTTCTTTCATCAATAGTTACCTAACCTAAAGACATTGTAATATCCAGGTCAGCACATGTGTCTACCTCAACAAAAAGATTGAATACTGTGGTGGAGCCATTAGATGTCAAGTGTACGAGATGTGGTCTCAGGGCGACCGAGTAGCCTGCGGTGTCATTACTGAAGACACCAAGATTGTGTTCAGATCTTCAACATCAATGGTATACTTGTTCATCCAAATGTCATCAGAAATGTGGGACTTTGACATACACGGAGATTTGTATTTTGAGAAGGCTGTTAATGGTTTCCTTGCGGAACTCTTTGCCAAATGGAAGGTAGTTAGCTTTTTATTTTTTTATTTCATATTTTTTTTCATCTACAGTCACCTGCAATAAGATCTGCCACAGCAGAGCATGCAAAAATGTATGACCTCGTAGGCCAGTCTCAGAAATAGAGTCATGCACACTTTGTTGTGTCAGATAATTAGTACTGGTAACTGTACAACCAATCGATATTTTCAGAAGAATTTGTTAATAAAAAATTAAACTTATCAGTTTTAAACATCTTTCAAGATAAGTAATTTTTTTTAATTCAATTTTATTGAAAATGTTTTACAGAAAAATGGGAGCAACCACGAGGTGACAATTGTGTTATTCTCTAGGACATTTTATAAAGCCAAGTCTTTGGAAGAGTTTCCGCAACACATGAAGGAGTGCTTACAAAAAGACTACAGGGGCCGGTTTTACGAAGACTTTTATAGGTAAAGTAACTAACAAAATAAAAACAGTAATTTTTATATATGAAGTCATCATACCATTTTTAATTCAAAACTTTCTGTCTACTAGAGTTGCAGTCCAAAATGAGCGTTATGAAGACTGGTCTAATGTACTCCTTCAGTTAAGAAGGCTGTTTACCGACTACCAAAAAATTGTTCTGCAGTACCATGAGAGGCCAAACATAGATATACCAACTGCAATAAACTCTACAGCAGCGCAGGGAAACTTTTTGGAAGTTCTTAACATGAGCTTGAATGGTATGCATCAAGAAGTTTCTGATTGCACCTTAACAGCCTTATTCATAAAAAGTCCTTAATTGAGGTTTGATTGGTCTGTTACTTAGCAGACTGATTAAGCTTGTTAGACGGTTGTCAAGAAGTATGATTCATAAACGATTGCTAGCAGTCTGCTCTGCGCGAGTCTGATAGACGGATTAGACGGGTTATGTTACATCTTGACAAATCAAAGACAAAAAATGGCCTCATCGACAATTAAAAAAAAAAATTACAGCTGTGACAGCAAATTAGCAGGAAAAAAATAAAAAGCGAGATGTTTGTTTTCCCGCCATTTCCGATCCGCATGTTTATGTTGTACCTAAGTGCAAAAAGCCGTAATTATGTTAATCATCCTAATTTTTTTTTTCATATTTATTGTTAGTAAAGTAGCAGTAATAAATACAACTACAATAGATTTTTAAATACAAATTCCTGAAAATAAATTTTCCTGGATTTTTATTAATCTCGGCGTAACCTTCCTTTCACTAAAAATATCTTCGGTATGGTTTTTTGCTCTTGTCAAAGTCAGCTGTTCAAACTTGTGGCGGCCATTTTGTTACTTAGCAGGGAGATAAAGGAGGGTCTACGGTCCTCTAACTTTAGCAGAGCCTTGATCGACTGATTAGCGCTAACAGACGTTTATGAAACATGTTTTTTAGCATCGGGCCTTCAAGGAGGCTCTAACTTTTTTGTGAATAAGGCTGTAAGTATCTGCAGAAGTGATAAAAAAAAGCTTTCAGTATTCTTGAAGTCTATTTCCAGCGCCGGCCCTGAGCAGCGTGGAAGCGATGTAGACATTCGCGCTCTACCTTGATCAAGGGCTAGAGCCAGCGCTGACTATTTTTGAATGGAATTATCAATTTCGTTAAGAGCTGCGAATAGTTTCTAGTTGTTCCAAGTTCTATTTTTATCAGTAGTTAAAATTCCCCAAAGTTGTGAATCCAAAGTGAAAAGTCCCATATATTATTTAAAAGGGATAATTTTTTGTTTTCAGTATTTGAAAAGCACTACCTAGACAGATGTTTCGACCGGACCGGGCAGCTAAGTGTAGTCATTACACCTGGAGTGGGTGTATTCGAAGTTGATAGAGAACTTACCAACGTCACAAAACAGCGGATCATCGATAACGGAGTAGGCAGTGACTTGGTTTGCGTTGGCGAACAACCATTACACGCCGTGCCGTTATTAAAATTCCACAACAAAGACAACAATCTCAACTCCATAGACGACTACTCTATGCCCCATTGGATTAACTTGTCATTTTACTCGACAAACAAGAAGGTTGCGTATTCCAACTTTATTCCGAGGATTAAGTTGCCACCCCGGAAAAGTCAGGAACCACTTAAGAAGATGTATGAAGACGAGAAGAAAGGGAAATTGCTGAAGGAGGACGAATATATGCATAACTCTATATTTGATTATGATGCATATGATGCACAAGTTTTTCAGTTACCTCCGGCCCATAGCACATGGTAAGTTATAATTTACAGCCAAAGCCAAGGTCACCAATATTATCCGCGAAAAGTCACATAAATATGTACAGTTGAAGAAACTGAGTCGCGTACCTTCTCGCTGCAAATGACATTTTGTCATCATCATTTCATCATCATCTGTCGAGTTTTTTTTATGTGACTCGTCAAGTTTTGTAATTAGTGCGGTTTTTTTGTACTTGGCCTAAAAGTTAACTAAGTACCCAGAAGTTTTTATCAATAAACTGAGCCATCTGTCGAAGTTAACGAAAATCAAGAAAAACACGGTGTATTCACTGGTGTAGACATTATTATACCAGTCCGTAATTATTACCTGCATTCCTGTTAATAATTGTGTACATAATAAAATGAAGAAAAAACATTTTGTAAGTGAAAGATTCAGTGGTCTTGAAACTTTTTAGAACACTAGTAAACGATTATTTCTATTACGTTTCAGTGTGCAAAGAGTTGCTCGCACTAAGAAGACGTCAGTGGCAGGCCTCGAAGGCCTGAGGAGGAGTCCGCCTTCCTCCATCACTTACCACAGAAAAATGTCGGACCCTGACATCCATCACAGTCTCGGCGATATACTGTCAACAGGACGTATGTACACATTCCTTACAGCTTAGTCTTGGTAAGACTAAAAGCGACCACTTTAATGATAAACACGTATAATATAAAATTATAGGCCATTTTCTGTGTCATAGTGGTTTCGCACTAAGACCGATCCAAATCCAATCCGTACCCGTGAAAATACGGTGTGGAGTAGTCGTAGAACTATTTGTATAGTTCCATCATCCAATTTCTTTCTGATCTAGTGCATACACTGCCCACCATAGAGATAGTTCTACGACTACTCCGGTTCCGATCGGATTCGTATCGGACGTAGTCACTCGGTCGGAAACCACTCTTCCTGACTTATGGTTGAGTTTTTTTACCCCGTAGAAGAATATGTAACCGTCAAAATTTCGAAAAATGTTTCTGGTAGTTTATACCCAAGTTCGAAAGTTGAAGTCCCTCTCACTCTCTTGTTAAATACTATTAGTGTGAGCGAGAAGGCAAGATACAAAGTTCGAATTTCTAACTTAATAATAACAATAGAAATTTTTATTCACCATCACAAAATATAAATTACAATATACAGACAGATAACATTAACTTCGGAGTATAAGACCGGCATGCAGCAAGCGCATGGCGTAAACCTCAATGATATTAGAGGTATATTGTTTGCCAAATTTCAACTTTAGCTCTAATGCGTTAGACTGAGCGTTATTTGTTTGTCTGTAAATTTTATAATATAAGTTGAGTTGTTTGTAATGCATTCGCAAACAAAAAGTTTTATTTCTAATATACCTTTACATTATAGCTACCTACTATGTACTATGACACTGGAATCTTATATGGAGCATCCTCAACGGTTTTACTCTTCTTGGGGAACATAACACTGAACTTAGTGTCTAGATTAAGGAATAAAACAGTTTTAAAATTGTCTTAAAAAATAAACAACAGTGTGCGGTTCTTCCACTAACATTTTGTTGCATTTGCATGATCGTAATTTTTTTTTTTATTCTGACGCCGGCAGTGACTTAAATTACCTACGTAATTCATAAAAATAGCAGTTCACAAAAAAAACTTCTTTTGTTTGCTACTATGTTCTGCTGAGTATGCCAGCGTGTGTGTTGAAGTATACAAATTTAAATAGCACCTTTAAATAAGCGGTAACAAACCTCAATTTCCAGCCAAACGTTCCTCAGATTCCAGCTTCGACACTCCAGACTCCCCGGGAGGCGCCCGCCTCTCGCCTCGGAGCTCCATATCTACACACAAACCGGTCATAAGGACAGGAAGGGCTCTTATCAACCCGTTTGATCCCTCACATGTCACTGTCAAGTTGACCAGTAATAGAAGACGATGGACCCACATATTTCCTAAAGGTAAGGATAAGGAAGCATGAGTTGTACTTCAATAGTTGGGCATGTTAGTCTAGTGTCACTGATTTGTGGTGTTCAATAGAAATAATATTTTATCAAAAATGGTACGAAATGTTGATGTTGCCATTACGTCATCAAAAACTTCGTAGAAGGTAACGCATCCTGGAGACTAGCTGCTAGTGTCCAGAAAGTAAGTATGATATTTTTACTTCCTGGACAGTAACGGGTTTCGAACTCTCCAGGAAGTAACTATGAAATTACTTCCTGGACAGTAACGGGTTCCTTTAAAAATTTGGAACCCGTCACAAACAGCGCGCGGGCCTAGCGGCAGTGTTGGGTGTAGTTAACTAGTTCCTGTTTTGAAATGGGTCCATGTCATCATTATCATCACCATCGTCATCGTCATCATCACTGCCAACCATCATCATCACCATCAACGACCATCATCATCATCTTCAGTATCATCATCAAAATCATCATTATCACCATCAACGACCATCATCATCACCATCACTAACAATCATCATCATCATCACCATCAACCATCATCATCCAAATCACTAACAATCATCATCATCATCAACATTAATCATCATCACAATTATCATTATCATCATCATCCTCACCATCATCATCATCACATCACATTCACCGTCATTTCATTATCACCTATCATTTTTGAGAAAAGCGCACCATACATATACAAGCTTCGACCGGTAATTGCCATAACAGGCATTGTGAAGTTTTAATTTATAATTTATAAAATATAAAAAAATAGTCAAATACGTATTATTTCACTATTGGAATATACTGCTTTCAATTCTAGGTCCCACGGGAGTATTGATTCAGCAGCATCATTACCAAGCGCGGCCGGCCGGCGAAGCAGCGTCCAGAGCCGACAATCATCGCAGCACCCATCGTGATAATCACCGAGAGAGTCATAGGGAAAGTCATCGGGAGAGTCATAGAGAAAACAATATGTCCAGCCATCGAGAAAACAATATGCCGAGCCATAGAGAAAACAACATGCCAAAGGAGAATGGGTCGTCGATGATAAATAATAGTCATCCGATGTACCAGGTTGATGGTTAGTGTGTTATTTATTTAGGGGCTGTTTCACCATCCATTGATTAGTGTTAACTGACGGTTAAATGTGATGCCGTCTCCGTCTATTCGAACAAAACAAATAGAGACGGCATCACATTTAACCGTCAGTTAACACTAATCAATGGATGGTGAAACAGCCCCTTAGTCTACTAACTGTCTAGCTATTTATCGCTATCCCGCGGTAACAACACGATTTATCAGAATAAAAACTAGTCTCAATATGTCACCATACCTCAAATATTGTTTTTATTAGCAAGAGGTATGCTTGTTCAACGAAATCCAAGATTTTTAAAACATAAATAAGATTTTCGGATCCCGAACGGGGTTGGAAGTTTCGAACCCGTATCTCATGTGGCTTTAGACGCCAGAGGTGCCCTACCAACCGAGCCACCGAGGAATGCGAACAATCAACCAAAAATTAGTATTATCAAAACGTGTGATTTACAGGAAACATAATGTCGAGTCGCAAGCGTATGATAAGTGCATCAGGTGCTTTGAACATACTCGGCACTGTATTAGGCCCACCGTCCACCAACAACGCCTCTTTAGCTTTGCTATGGGGTGCCACAGGAGAGCAGGAGTGGACGCCCGCCCTTACAACAGGTTAGTTACTTCTTTTTTTAAGGGATTGCGTTATTGAGTGCGTGTATTTAAAGTGTAAGCTTGCTTATTTCCTTTCAATTATTTTCAGTTAAAATATACTAGGACTCTTTGTAAATTGTGAACGATTTAAATCTTGTTTTAGTACTGTCAAAAAATAAGAGAATTCTCATAAAAACATCAAAGTTAACCTATTTTAAATTCTAGCCAATATATCTATAATTATTACAGTTTGTGTATTTCCATTAAATAATCCTAACAAATCATATTCAACCATCTACAATACTACGTAAACACAAGCTGATTTCTGGTTCTCCGCACTTGATACAGTTTTTCCAAATAACAATGCATATAAAACCCAATCATTCTATAGTCTTCTTAGAATTAATTAAAAAAAAAAAACCAGAAAACAGTTGAAGGGCTACCAGCCCTTGTAATATTCGATTTGAGTTTACTAAGTAAATTCACCATGTACTAATCGTTCACCTCATTTCTAATGTTTCATGACACCGTCGCATTGGTTATCGGTGCGCGTTGGATGTTCGCGGACCATAGCGAACCGAGCCATAGGTTTGATATTCAGCCCATTTATGTTTGCATCGAGTAGCTGCGTAGTTATTATGTATTTTCTCCTGTAGCATACTGTCGCAATGAGATTGGAATGAAATAAAGAAATAACATGACAACATGGGAAAACGTAAATTAAAAATGCGCATGTCATAAAAGTGAAAGCAAGATCGCCGTGTTATTTAAATGGCTAACTAGTAAACTTGATCGCTTTTTTAGTTTTTTTACTTACCTGAGTCTTGAAGTATTTAATAAGCTGAGCTTTATTTATTTTTTAGAAGAGTGGCAAGACCATCATACGGGTGAAATATAGTTTAGTAGTCATAAATAAATGTTGCCTTGTAGAATACCTACATACGAGTTGGCAGAATACAACTACAAACAGATGGAAAAAATAACTAAAATTTTACACACAAAATAGTTGCTAAATTCAAGAATTTTGCGTCATAAATGTAACAGTTTAGAAGAAATCGGCAACCCCATTTAATTTCAATATATTCACTGTCGTACCTGTGTCATACAAAAAAACTAGGTTAAATTTCACGTAGAGTAGATGTTTTGATTTCTAGGCAACACGATCAAGAGGGATTTTATTTTCTGACACCGAGGACAGTGTGCTACAGGAGTTGTAGACATCTAAACACGCTTGGGGGGCTCGCATATTATATGACGCAAGTAGTGTAGACATTTCTAAAAAATAATGAAGTAAGTGAACGTTCTTGCTGCTTTTTAGAATAATAAGAAATTTCATTATGATTATGACATGAATTAAACTGGGCAAAATAATTTTGAATTTTTACACCGTTTTTTTTATAACACCATATAGCTTATTTTCTAAAACTTCAAAAAGTGATTGCATGATATGATTTAGAAAAAAACATGAATATTATTAAAGTCTTCAAATGATTAATTAATTCCACCATTTCATTAGCTATAAATTTCTGCGCTTTTTAACAACGGTAACTAACAAGCATGTTATACATAATGCTAATGAAAATACCACTGAATAAAAATACATATGATCATTAAGATGACGAGACGCCCGAAAGCAAGTAAGCCAGTGGCCGTGTTGTCTAAAGCCCGATTTATACTTGCCAGAAAAATCGTGCAAGTTGCATTACATTGCGAGGCCGTGAAGACAACGACTTGTCGGTGGTCAATCGAGCGCGCAATGTGATGCAACTTGCACGATTTTTCTTGTAGTCTAAACTGGACTTAACGCTCTAGCGTCCGCGATCGCATTCACCATTTCTTACTACCCTCGTTTTACACCGTGTGACAGAAGGAAGTGGTTGTAATCGATTGTGATTTCAAATGTGTTAGGCAACAAGGCCTCAAAGGGCTTATTGTCTAGCGTACCACCAAAACATTAGACAATACAGCTACTGGTTGTACAGTCGCCATCAAAAACATGGGAGTTATTCAACTGCTTAAAATATATGGACACACCCGTATTGCCAATCACGTAAGTGCATGTTCAAATATTTTGATCACTCGGCCGGCACCACAGTCACTGATGACGACTGTACAAAAGCTGCTCGAAACGAAGATTACCCAGGCAACCAACGCGCAGTCACTATTTAACTTTAGTACTGTCTCAGAATATTGGAAATCGCTTAAAATTAGAATTAGTCGCCAAAGTGTACGATGCAAAAAATCTAATCTAAATCTATAACTATAATTAATTTCCCAATTACTTTGGCCAGGCGTGGACTGGAAATCTCTGACCATCCCGGCCTGCTTGCCCATAACAACTGACTACTTCCCGGACAAACGGTCGCTACAGAACGACTATTTAGTGTCCGATTACAATCTGCTGCCGGACGATGTGAATGCCGACTTCGCACAAAACAGGGCTATATATAAAGAGCCGTTGACTACCATGGAGGTTTTCAAGGAGCTTGTTTCTCACCGGTTGGCTCAGGTATGTGGATTCTTGATTGATTGCTCTGAATTTACATCTGGCGAGACAATAGACGCGCGCACTCGGCTAATATAAACATTATAATTTCTGTGAAAGAATTAATGCATTTCTTATTTGCCCAGTCCGTAAAACTTTCATAGATTTTTAAAGAAATCTTTCTAGATTTCGGCGGCAAAAGATTATATCAATTATGTCTTTTGCTCTTTGCTCGACTTCATAATTTTCACTATCACTTGACGACTTTGTGAGAGTAATCAATTTATTTTAATCGTTTATGATTTATGCTCTACAACAATTTCTAAGTATTCGCGGTATTTTTTTTTCCAACCAGACACAGATATAACAAATTGCATTGGCAAAATGGTCCATACACAAACTGGAATAAATAGAATGGCGCCACCTTCTATGCGGAAAAAGCATAGAACTAAGACCACGTAGACTAAGAACGTACCTAACATTTTCTTCATGAATATGGTCCACACACAATCTTATTTTATGCCAAGTACTGGCTGTTCGAGTATATCTGTCACTCAAAGTAAATAAAAAAAAAATATACTTTTAAGATTGTTTTTTTGGAATCTTTTTGTATTTTTTATTTCAATTCCAAATTTTTACTTTTACGGTCATTCCGTAAAACCTAAATTGAAGTAAAAATTTGGAATTGAAATAAAAAATACAAAAAGATTCCAAAAAACCAATCTTAATTTGATTGCTTAGTAACGATATCTCTTGTCCGGGTGAGCGGTTAGTTCCAATGGAGTGCCGAAAAAGTTTCTCGATGAGGGCTATGGCATAGATGTCGCTAGCGTCACTGCTTAAGTGACTAAGTAAGAAACAAACAAGCTGAGATATGAGGTGCATAGGGGAAATTCGTGTCGGTACCGTTGACCATCAGTGGTGTAGCGGTATAGCACGCGGTACGGATTACCGAGGACCTGGGTTCGATTCCCAGTGATGGTCTTATTTTTCTGTTTTTTCTGTGCATCTATATTTCAGTTTGTATTTTCAATTTATATACTTTTACTCCCTAGGGACTAAATTATTCACTTTACTCCCGCCTCGTAAGGCTATATTGACCTACTTTTAGAGCATGAGAAGTGAAAAATACGTTTCTTTTCTCTTTCCAGGGCTTCCAACTAATAGTGGGGGTGAACGAGAACGACGTGATCGAAGCGCACTGCCCGTCGACGCCCGCGCCGCCGCCGTCCAAAGTCGCGCCTCAGTGCAGCAAACCTGTCAACGCTGCGCCTACGAAACGCTACCTGCTTTCCATTGGAAGGATCTTCCATAAACTCACCCTCGTTGGCTCTACTATCACTGTGACGAGATATCGGCCCAGGTAACTGGTGATATGTTTCTTGAACACGTTTCTTGTGTGACTGTTGGGATTATTTGAGACCTCATGTAAGTAAGCATCCATACTAAGGCTCCGTTTCCACCAGAGATGTGTTTTTCATGAACCAAAAGAAACGCTTCATTTACCTCGCCTCGCTCAGCTCAGCTGTTTCCACCAAAGATGTGCTGTGCGAGGATAGGTAATTGAAGCGTTTCTGTTGGTTAATGAAAAACACATTCCTCGCACATCTTTGGTGGAAACGCAGCCTAATACTCCGCATCGTCTGTTTTTTTTATTCGCCCTAAAGGCCAAAGATCCTTGCTTTTATTTACTTGATTTTTTTCCGTGTCTTCTGTTACTTCTTCTCGCCTAAACTGAAACCTCTGTACCAATTAAGATTTAATCTTGTATGGAGATGGTGTGACACCCTGGGTAGGTGTTTGAAGTTCCTCATCCGTACTGGGTTCGCTTGGGAACTAATAGCTCAAGCCTCTCATTCTGAGAGGATGCCTGTGATTAGCAAGAATGTATAACTAGGAGAAGTTACTTCGGTTGGAAGCAGCCTGCATCCACAGTGAACCCGGGGCTTTAACCAGGTCATCCGTCCATCTGGACGGACATCCTACGCTGCGCTAGCCGACCCGCTGCCGCTTGCTAGCCTAATAGTACCTATTTATAATATAGTTTCTCTTTCAGACATCCTTACCCGCCTTTCAACATCCACTACCGTTATCGCTTCCATGCCCCGAACCACGACACTTACGAAGTGTCCTGGGTCTCCTTCACCACGGAGAAGCTGGAGACATACAATTGGAATTATATGGATCATTACATTTGCACGAGGGGCGACACTGACTTCGCTCTGGTTGAGGTAAACTAAAACAAACTATCTGACACGCCTAGAAGTAAGTTGTTTGTTTAAAAAAAAACATTTTTAATACAAGATTTTTTTGTTGACTGTACGCATTGTCATCCGAACTACATTTCCGTGCCAAAATTCAAGTCGATGCCATTAACCGTTGAGGAGTTCCGTCCTGCGGAGCCGATCCTGGCTGGGCCACGAGGATGTCATTATTGTATTGTTACCAAATTTAAATAAGTATGCCAAATTTCAAGTCAAAAAGTCAAATTCAACTTGCAAAATTTTATCTGCGCATATGTATGCGCATACATTGCGCATTGTATGTATGTATGTACATACATTGCAAGTTAAATAAAGGTTTAAAAAATAACTGATAGACTAGGTAAACGAGCTCTAAACTACTATATCTAGAGACGAAATTTGGCAGCATACGCACTTCTAAAAGAGTCTGTACAAATAGGGTGAATGAAACTGATACTATACTAAACATAAACTGAACTAACAAAGTCTCAGTGTCGTAAGTCATTTTGATGAAAATTTACTTTTATTGTTACCACGAGAATTAAAGGACTGGTTCATTCAGGGCAGAAGACTTAAGCTAAAATGGTGTTAATTATAAAACATTTATTTTGATCAGGCTCTGAAATACTGGCGATTCCGAACGTTGTTGCTGCCTTTGAACAATCCCGCCACCAAGCAGATTCTAGAAGACGAAACCACCCATTGCGACATATACCCCACCCCTACAAGACAGGACTTGGATCAGCTCACCGACGGCTTCCTCAAAATGACTGAGTCTTACTTCAATAAAGTTAAACGACCTAATAAGCAGAGGGTAAGTACGATTCCAAAACAAAACAATTACATTATTACAAAATTAGAACCATTCTTCAAAATTCGGGCCTCTATTCGAGACACTTTGTAAAGTTCTACACATCAAAATCTATGAAGTATCTGTAGAATAACCAAAATTTGATTCGGAATTTCTAATACGTTTTTAAATGCTGGATAGCTTGATTCTATCTAGGCTCTTATACCCACCCCGGCCGTGATTGCACGCGACAAGCGACACTTCGAGCGTATCTCGGGTGACATTCTTTCTCGGCCCGGATAGTACCGACATGGGAATACCGACCCTGTTTTTTGAGTACACGTGCATAGAAACTGACAAGAGCTACTATGGGCGTGTACACGAACACAGAAAACAGGGTCGGTATTTCCATGTTGGTATTACCAGGGCCGGGAAAGTGTCACCCCGTAACTCTAATACATTGCATGTGATGCGAACTGACTGCTGCACGGTGAACATTGCGGGTGCGCAATGAATAGAGAATTCAATCATCGCGCCGCCGGTCACATATTTCACGGCCAGATCGTTAGGTACTTAGATATAATCTTGCAGATTGTAGACTATAGTTTCCCTCGTACTTGTGTCGAATACAGGCCCATGATAATTAGTGCTTATTAAGAACCAAATTGTACTATCAGTCGTTCGTTCAAACGACAAGTCACTCAACGCCACAAGTATGCAAGACAAATTTGAGGTTGACTGTTTTCCATTAATATAATAATGATAATTTTTGCCCCCTAGTAATCTACGTCCTTGCGAATCAGAACGGAGGTAAAACCAATAGACGTCCGTCCTCAGAAGGTTCTTAGGTCCAAACCTTATACCACCAATGCAAGGATGGACTTGAGTGCCATTGGTCGCATATTCGTAGTAATTCGGCCGAACATTGGCGAAACTAATTATTTAAATCTG
This sequence comes from Choristoneura fumiferana, assembly GCF_025370935.1. Classification (NCBI taxonomy): domain Eukaryota; kingdom Metazoa; phylum Arthropoda; class Insecta; order Lepidoptera; family Tortricidae; genus Choristoneura; species Choristoneura fumiferana. The sequence continues at coordinate 14,409,252 of NC_133476.1, read as the reverse complement.
AATATCTACCTACTTACTCGTAATTTGTCTTGCCTACTTGTCGCATTGCTGCCGTATTGTATGAACTAAAGACAAGAATGATTGGATTCAATGTTTTAGTTTGAAATTTATCATAATATGTATATACTTTTTGTTTCTACTCAGATACCATACAGGATAATATATTGATGTATTATTTGTATATAATTACAAATAGTTTGTGTACAATTTTGTTGTAAAAATGTACATACATTGTTGTTTTAGCATGACTATTTTATTCGCACTTGGTTTGGAGAGTTGTAAATATTAGCACTGCATGGATTTATCGAAATGCACTCAATTGTTATATATAATATCTTGTTCTTTAACAACTTTGCCCGAGTAGCTAGATACATTTGTTCTTCGAAATTAATGACATGACCTTTACTATTGAAGTACTAAACAAAACTCAAACATGAAATTGGAAATTGTATGTTAAAAGAATGTGCTGTGGTTGGCTGCACGCTGGTACCAAATTATTATAGATACTGTTTCATGATTCCCTTAGGGGCTGTTTCACCATCCATTGATTAGCGTTAACCGACGGTTAAATGTGATGCCGTCTCCGTCTATTCGAAGTAAACAAATAGAGACGGCATCACACCTAACCGCCAGTTAACTCTAATCAATGTATGGCGAAACAGCCCCTTATTGTTGTTAAACTCCCAAGTGCATACTCGCGTACACTGGGTTAGTAGAATGAACCTTGATGTTATGTCGGTCTCGTGTGGATGTTATTTTTCCTTTCAAAGTTTCTTTAATTTGCACGCCATTAATTTCCTGTTTGGGTCTGATCGCATGAGATTAACTCGAAACCTAACTATACAAACCTACTTGATCGGAGTTAGCTGGTGGAGGATCGATAGAGCTAGAAAAAATCCTGATTTAATAAGAAAATGCCTCGCGGTCGCGGCGCTCAATGCTATATTGAAGGGTCGTTGGCGATAGAGGCGACAGTTGTGGGTTTTTTGAAGTCGGATAAGCCGCCAGTGGGTGGCTCGGGAAGTTAGAGTAGCGGAGTGATATATGGTGGCTTCAGATGGCGGGCGGCGCGGGCGCAGACGACGCGCTGACACGGCGGCGTCACTCCACCTCCATCCTCAATCGGAGTGCCCAGGTACTGGCCCGGCGCAACCCCGAACTAGCGGCTAACGAGCGAATGCCATCTATTACACCCCCTAGGCCATTTTGGCTTTTTTGTATCATGTTCACTCAAAAATATGGTTTTTTACTTGATGGAAGTTAAGGGGAAAAGTGTGACCTGACATGTTTTCTTTTTAGGTCTTCGCTACCACTGTATTTAAGTAGGTACGATGAGTTTTCTATTACCTACTTGACCACTTCTACGATAACTTGTTACCCAATTAATTAAGTATACCATCTGTAAATAATACTCAAGTTGTTCTCAAAATTAGCCGTAAATATGTCTTTTTAAATCCATTCCGCTCGTTAGTTCGCCTAAGACACATTTTTTTCTCTAGGATTGTCCGAATACTGCATTTTAAATTTATTTTAAAGCATATTCCGCGCACAGGTTTTGTTATTGGCTCAACGAACTAAAGGTTACGTAAATCAATTAAATTAATACCTTATAAATGGTGTGGAGATTGGCATTTTAATATTTCTTGCACATTATCATTTTAACCCTCAACACTAATTGTAACAACTTAAAATTTCGACATTGACAGTCACAATACTAAATCCTATCTGATTTAATTTGTATTTAGTGGAACCCGGGTTCACAGCTGTATTTTCCGACTTGCTGCGTACGAGTATTTTTCTTGCTACTTTGAGACTGCACCGCCATTCAAGACTACGGTGTATCGAGCCCTCACCCTCCAAATTTGGAGTGGACCGGACCGAGTTGTAAATGAGAATTGCGTATATTGCACTGCTTATTATAAAATTATGCAATTATAATGCACGGACTGCACTTTAAATACTGTGATATTGTTTGCTGGCTTATTTTTAATTATTTTTTCGTTATTATTAGATGTTACAGCCGCTATTATTTATCGACGACGAACGAACACAAAAAAGGTATTCGCGTTTTTGAAATATGTATTTCAAGGGAATAAAATCGTCATTTAACTACCGGAACAAACACGCATAACAAAAGAGTTTCTTCAAGTCTAGAACATCAGTCGTGATCGCTTTCCCATATAGAATGTAACTTGGATATTACTCAAAAACTTTGTACATTGAGGGCATCAAAGCACAGTTTCTAAGCAATATACATAATATTACGTTACGGTTGTATGTGAAAACGACCCGTTGAATGGACACTCAGCTCAATAAAGCTTTAAATTACTAAATTTCTGTTAAATTATATCAAAATTTGAGCATAATGCCACCAGGGCTTAGCACTAATTATCGCGGACATAAAGCGTTCATCCATTTCGCACATCCACTGAGACCATAATGTCTAACGCGCTCGGAATCATAATGCCTTCACCACTTCGTGCCGTCAAACGGTGTAGGAGGAGGGTAGAAAGATATGGTGAATGCCATCGCGAGCCCCGCGCTTTAGACAATAATAGCCTCAGGCTGGTCAGAATGCGATACAGGGTACCTAGTAAGTACCCTAAGCCTCCTTTAGATTTACCGCAACTACCTTGTCTGTTGGTTCGTTGGTCGTCGCGCGGCGTATATATACGTGATGTTAACGTGTGCGTGTGGTGTCAGGGTGGAGTATCGAGCTCCCCGTTCCGGGAGCGCGTCGGCAGCACCCGGCTACCGGACCGGCCGCGGCTGCGGATCGAAGCTATGTCAGTACTCACAGAACCGACGGGCCGACGTGGCTCTTAACATTTAGGACGGCCACATCACCACGGCACGGCGTCGTGACGTGAAACGGCGCAGCGCCGGAATGCTACACGTTGCCGATGCCGCGTCTAGCAGATATACGGGTGTGGCCTGTAATACGAGCAATTAATTAAAACATAGATCGTACTCGTCAAACTGAACAACATTAGTTCAGCGACTTTTAAAAATAATTAGTTTTTTATTTTTATTACACTTTAAAGTTTATTCGGAGAAGCAATGTAAAGCAAAATGCTTGATGTTTGTACCGTGACAGGCGACGTCAGTTGGGTTCTAGAATGGCGTACATTGATAACAGTATTTAATTTGTAGGAAAAAGGGAAAATCTAAAGACTCCATTATTTTAAAAGTCGCTGAACGAATGTTGTTCAGTTTTACGAGTACGACCTATGTTTTAATTATTTGCTCGTATTACGAGTACAGGCCACACCTGGTATGGTGTCGACCACTTGGCACACCCTATTCTGCATCTTGTAGCGCATCGTAACGCAGGCAACGTGCTGCACTGCGGCGCCGCGTCGTTTCATGATACGACGCTGCGCCGTGGTGATGTAGCAAGGCTCTTAAAAGTCCAGTTTAAACCTGCAAGGAAAATCGTACAAGTTGCATTACATTGCGAGACCGCAAGCTGCGAGTTTCAAGTTTTCAAGTGATCAAGCGGTGCAATGTAAATTTTCACGATTTTTCTTGCAATGGCTTATCCTAATAAATGGTTATTAAAAAGAGTATATTCTTGAAGAATATTTAATTTGTAATCGATATGATTTCCATTGGGTTGGGTTAATTTAATCATTTAACGTAATCGCTTAAGTGCTATAGCAGGATTAACGAGTATGATAATAATGAGATTAATATGGTTAGAAATATCTTAGGGCCACTTGCTCGGTCCTGAGTAAAAAAATATTAAACCTGGGTTAGGGTTGACATTCCATACATTTTGATAATACTGAACCGTGGATTAGCGGTTAACTTGGAGTTAACTTTGGTCCGCACAAGCCTGCCTTAAGATTTGCATGTCTAAGCTTGCGATGAACAATGTGGAGCGGTCCCAATGATCAATCTATGGATAGTTTTCCTTACATAGCTATAGGCACGTTTTGACGCATTTTTTAGGGGTAATCTGTCATAAATTCATCGATGGTAAATATAGCGATGCGAAATCAATTTGAACACGGACCGATGTTAATAATTTTACGAAAAACATGTCATCACGAGGCAAAACATTTAATTTTGACTATTTGAGCCACGTCGACCCGTTACTACATGTTTTATGTTTTCCTACATGATATCTGCTTATAGTGGTACAGATTTTATTCACTCGTCGCGTTCATTGCCTGTTTAAATGTTAACTGTAAGAAAAACAGTAATCCGTGTTTTTATACTTATTATATTACATTATTATATTATATTACAGTAGCCCGCGACTTCGTCTACATAGAAATGAAAATTGCGAAACTAAACATGTTGTAAAGTTTACTAAATATGCGTACTTACTAATTTGGCTGTTCGGTTTTGTATAGTCAACGTCATAGATAAGTGATCACTTTTGTACCATGTCCCTTTCAGTCGGTGCACAATTTCGTATGGCTTTTCGAACATGACGTTAAAATGACAAGGCACAAAAGTGATCACTTATTTATGACGTTGACTGTACGTGTATTAGTATACATACCTATGGTTTATGTCAATCCAATTTATAGAAAGTGTAAACAAACCGATTTTATCAAAATTATTGTATAAACACCCAGTGGATCGCATCAATAACACATTCATCTGTAATTCGTGTCTTTTAACTAGACGTATTTTATAATCACTTTTTTCACCAAAACTCACTTGATTTCAATATATAATTTTCATTTGAAAAATCTTCGTCAAAATTTGAAATTATTTCTTGAATGAAACATGGGTTTGGGTATAATCCTGTAGTAGCATAGACTAGCGTAGAGATGGTGGAAAATTTTACATTTTAAAAATCGATTAATGCTCGATTTAATAAGTTACTGCTTTTATAATTTAATAAACAGTCTTTGGAATTAAATCAAGTATTGTAAATAATATAAAGAAAATGTTTAACAAAAAAGTAAAACCGACTCCAAAAAAATAACAAAAATAACAAAAAAAGGAACCGACTACAAAACCCTTGCAAATATTTTTCTAGGTACGTACTAGCTCGAAGTCGGTGCCTCAGCACGAGCCCGCAGGAGTGGAACAATAGTCGTCTACCTCACCAACATACTATGGGTTTCAATCCCTCTTTCTGGGTTATGCTGAGTCACCGACTTCGAGCTAGTACGTACCTAGAAAAATATTTTCAAGGATTTTGTAGTCGGTTTATTTTTTTGGTGTCGGTTTTACTTTTTTGTTAAAAATTTTCTTCATTTCCCACTTTTTAGTGATTCGTAGCCAAAGTACATCTTACAACGATTCCATTAAGCCCAAACATGACTTAGTTACGTTGTTTTATAACAGAGTTCCGTTGCCTACCTTCTGGCTGGCTTCAGCATCAGATCAGTTCGAAAGAATCATTAACTTAAAGCTTCTTTTTAGTCGCTTATCTAAATTCAAAATTCAAAATTCAAATGATTTATTCAGTAAATAGGCCGCAATGGGCACTTTTACACGTCATTTTTTAAACTACCAGCGCTTTCGGAAAGACCATCATTGCCAAGAAGAATGCGCCGCAAGAAACTTGGCAGAAAGTCATTTTTTCATCAAAATATAATTACAAATAAAATACTTAAAAACTATATTATACAATTAAAGAAAAAAAATACAAAAAATAATAATACAGGAAATACAGGGATGTATGGGGTCCCTTAGTTACAATACTAAACACTAACTATATCTAAACTATATCTACGTTCAAAGTGTAATGCTCATCTTAATGTTAAAATCTAGGTATATTAATCATGATCATAGGTGAGCCATTACTTAGCTTTGAAACATTCTATGATCAGGTTTGCCCTCGATTTCCCTTAATGTTATCCCATCGCCAGATCTTGATTTGGTGACACGATCCCATCCAGATCCTCAGAAGAATACTCTTTCGAATAAAAAAAGAATTTTGAAAATCGGTCCACAATTGACCGAGTAATCGGTGAACATACATAAAAAAACAAACATTCGAACATAGAACCTCCTATCGAAAATACAAACTGAGACATGGATGCACAGAAAAACCAGAAAAAGAGACCAGCGCTGGGAATCAAACCCAGGTCCTCAGCAATCCATGTCTCAGTTTGTATTTTCGATATGGTTTCACGGGATACCCGTAAAAGTAACAAATTTGGAGTTGAAATAAAAAATACCAAAAGACTCCAAAAAACCAATCTTAATAGAACCTCCTCCTTTTTTGAAGTCGGTTTAAAATAGACAATAATACTTTGATCTATTCAATTAATAAATTAATCGATTTATTGAACAGATTAATGATTCTGCACTAGGTTCTAGGTTTCACATCACTAAATGTCTATGGTCGGGTAAATGGCGTCTTTGTTTACACTTTTCATAAATTGGATTGACATAAACCATACATACTTACTGATAAATACACAGTAGATACTAAGTTGCTTTTGCGGGCATGGTTTGCAGTTCTTAGGCTTATAGATTTTGGTAGGTACCTACATAGCATCACTCATCCTCATCATTTACCTAAGCTTTTTATGTATTAATTATAATATATATCGTATCGTCCCTTTTTATGTTTAATCAGTATTAGGTATATGCAGTACTTTATTCTATCATATATTTGTAAATTTATATTATTATTTCTTACTAAGTGCTATTTACACGCTATGTGTGTATTGTTTTTGCACCACTGGCAGGTTTTTAAAAACTACAATTTCACAACTGATTTTCCAATCTAATTTGATTAACTAATGGCACAATTACATTGGTCCAGTCAGCCGCCTCGCCGGCGTGCGCATCAGTCATCAGCACCGGATTCGATGTAATAACCCTGCCATAACGCTATTACGGCCCACTAACTGCGGTCTTATATTTTTTTTTGATAGGATTACCTCAATACTTTTTTCCACCCATAAAAACACTCTATGGAATAACTGATTAGTTTGAACTTGTTGACTTCGGTTACTTACACGTTTATTCTGGCGACAGTTCAGTTCATTTAATTTTCATCAGTTTGGGACATCAGTCCATCAATCTGAGAGGCTTACACATCGTCGTCATTCTAACCAGAATAACGGACTGAACTGATAACAGAAAAAACGTGTAATCGATGTCGTTTGATTGGCGGGCGAGAGCTTCCAATCCGTGAGCAGGTAAAGAGATGGCTCCTCTCGTTATGGCTGCAGCATAGGTAAGCCAATGTTCCCACCTTGCCCTAAGTCACTTCATTGTATCCGGTAGACTAAGACCTTTTTATATGTTCACCGTGATCATACGATTACTGAGCGACTGGACCAGTGTAAAGCGTAAACCACACATACGACGGCAGCGGGTCGGGTCGGGAGTGCGCCGGGCCTATTTACGTGACTGTATATGAACCCCGACCCGCTGCCGTCCTATGTATGGTTTACGCTTTATTGCCGCACAAAGCTGTTTTCTTTTTACAGATTTCGTCTCCATTCTATTAACGATTACTTTTCTTTATTTCTATTGTATGCTATCATTGAGTGGAACGCTTGTATAAGCCTCTCCCTTGGTTGCTTGTTATATATCCTTACCGAATGTTTAATTGCAGCAAGTTTCACCTACTAAGTCACTAAATACTAGTCAGACCAACAAGTAAGTAATGCAAACGCTTCAATCATTCATTACTCTATATCATTTCTATTTGAATGGCTCTTTAGTATGAATATTTCGAGTTTATTCATTTCAAAATTTGCCTATCCAGAAATATGTGAGGACTAATCAAAATAAATTCTTCAGACATGGGTAAGTGACATACATATCGTCTCGCTCACTTCTTTAACAGGCGTGCGGGAAAACACGCTTTCCGATTCATTTTCTCGACGACATGTAATAATGTTGTACTAAGCGATGCTCGTATATTTCTGGTAGGCTTGGCACTTGCAATTTTGTTCAATCTCTTTAAATATAAAACCTGTTATAAGTAAGTAGTTACTATTTTTCTCGTGTCCGCTTAATGCTTCTGCTGAAACTAGCTTGCGAATTGATACGCTTTGAATGTATATAACTGTGTAAATAAGTTTGTTATTTGTGTCCAATACTTATATAAAATTTCAGGACAGCTGCAAAAACCGTTTTAGAGAGGACACATTCACAAACAGGCGAATGTGACGACACGTATGATGACAGGTAATAATATTCTTCTTTCTTGCCACCCAATGCGAATGTAGGCTTCCAGCAGTGCACGCCATATTCGGTCTTGTTTCTTCCTCGTCCACTCCTTTCCGGCAATTTTGACCAAATAATTGTGAGTGGTTTACCGGTTTTACCGATACTTTATGTTCTGTTCTGCGTCTGCATTCAAGCACTAATTTTCCCTGTCTCTGGCACGGCATATGTGGCTTGCCCATCGCCATTTCCTTTCGGTTACTATTCCAGCTGTGACCGTAAATCTTCTTCATTATGTTATTATTAAGTTCATTTCTTACTTATATTATTGTCTTCCCTAACGTTATGGTAAAATAAATTAAACATACCTAATTGGCCTACCACAAAAACTTAACCACCTCTTAGCCTAAAATGTCAGTTTTCTAATAATAATATGTTTAAGGGATGTCTTAATTTGTGGTAACACGTACTTGTTAGAGCTACAATAAAGTATTTTTTTTAATCTTGGAATTATTAATTAGCCTTTTGAACGCCACAGTCGGCTACACACGACAAAGAAACGAAGACGAAGCGCCACGAAATGCGCGGTGCCTATGCCACGATTTCCGGTTGTCGTGTTTTGCCGACTGTGGCGTTCAAAAGGTTAACTAGTCTACTGATTGCAGCATACTAGAACCAAAACTGAAAGCAACTGCGACCCTTCAAGAGATCGTGGAGCGTATGCGGCACCCACAGCTGGGCGTGGGCTTCCTCCAACAGACTGTCAGTCTACCATCACACGCCTTCGTGTCCATATACGCTATACATTGGCTCCAAGCCAATGTGGAGGGCGTCAGTTACGAAAAGGCCACTAACATTATGGAGGTAATATTTGATGTATTGAAATATACACCGTGTTTTCTTGATTTCCAATAACTTTAACATACGGCTCAGTTCATCCATACACGAAAATATATGTAATACATTTTTCGTCACTTTTGAGTTTTAAAATTCACAAACTTGATTTTTTTTGTACTGATTTGTGGTGTGAATAAAAAATATTTGTATTTGACGAGTGACATTGACGTGACACATAATTTTTGCTAAATATGTGTGAATAGGGAATATTACTGAAATTTTCTCCCGTCAGATTGCAGCACTAGCACAAAACCGTAAACAGTTTTTTGAGTATCTTAAATGTCATAATATCGTATTATTTCAATTATTTTTTTTGAAATATAGCTCTATCGTTACTATCGATGTTTAATATCATGTTATTTTGTTACTAATAAATATATCATGGTTTCTTTAGGTACTAATTACTTTTGGTCATGATCTGTCATGGCGACAAAATATAAAGAGAACTGACGTTGCCATGGAGGTTTGCGCTAGTGTCGCCCCCTGCGCAGAGCTTTGCCTAATATGCCCTATTAAAAATAATTTAGTGATATAATGGACTTTAAAAAAATATCATAAATGAAGGACCTTTAGATTAAGGTCACTGTGCATGCGCATCTTATAAGTATATAACTTCATTTGCCGCAAATTCTCATTTTTAGTTCTTTTTGCCGCCCAATCAGAAGCAATCCTTGAATATTTTTTAATGTTTATTTTACAGAAAATGTTGCTGGAGAAATACATATGTCACGCGTCGGGTAACACCACGAAGCGCTTTGTCGTTGGATACTACATGTACCATATCCTACCACAAAAGAAGGACAAGGGTAGGTGCCTAGTAGCCTCGTACCTACGAGGTCGAATATATTGATTAGCCAGGTTAATTGGTGATAGAGCCTTTACAAAGCGCGTTTTTAACCGACGAAAATAGAGCAGCCATACAACTCGCGAGCGTAACGTGTTTGTATCGACACAATGTCCCATAGACACATTTGTTTAATATCATAATTACATTGTAGCTAACGAAGAAGACAGAAGTACAATTTTAGTAATAAGTGTAAAATAAGAAAATCAATTCGATGACGGCTATATAGTCTTAAAACCTAAGTATTTCGCCTCTCTGCCTTTCTCTTTCTTTTATTGAATATTCAGAGAATTTTGGTATTTTTTCATAATTCCAATAAATTTCAACATGCTTCGAAGTTTAATCTTAAAAGATTAAAATTTGTCATCAAAGTACAAAAAGAAAAAAGAAAAAAATTAAATTTATAGCATGAAATGACTGCGGCGTCTGAGGCCTCCAATTTTAATTTTGTCTATGGTTGTTTTTTGTATTGCTGATTATATGGTGTGTTATAAAGAGTACCTAATAATTACTATTGTTGGTATATTGTATGTAATATTGTTGATATAATCTCCAGACCCAGCGGACTACGTGCGGCCCCTCGGCGACCTCCAAAGTTTCGAGAACGAATGGATGGAAGTGGAAGTTCTGGGACCCCGCTCCCCGCTCATCCCCCTCGAATCTAGCACTGGAGCCATGGACATATCCGGGTGCAGCCCCCAAACAGACTTGACGGGTGTTCCGGCCTTCCTCTGTGATAATATTGATCCTAATTATATGCAAAATGACAGTGATAATGACAGTGAGTTAATCAATATTTATCTGTCTTTGTTTGTTTTTGACCGGGTGTTAGGCCGTTTTGTTTATTAATGCAGTGAATGTGTGTTCATGCGGCTCCTCCACCTCCACACTGTAAGAACATACATTAATCCACACTACGCTAACGCGTTTCGAACTCAGCCAAAGTTCATCTTCAGAGTAACACAGCCGTTCACCATGCTACCATTGCATGGCATTGGCTAAGCAAATATGATACCGTACTCTTTAGTCTACTCGTGACCACAGTAATGTGGTCGAAACGTCGAGGTAATTATTACTCGTTCCTAGCGCGATAAGTCTCAATTGTGGTAGTAGTAAAAACACATCAAAATAAATCACTAATACCATTAACAGATTTCATAGTAATGTGTAATTTTCAGTGCCCCTATACAAGAACACTCACCTGGATATCGACGTGAACAACAAGAGCGACCGCATAGAATGGGGCCACGCCCGGTACCAGGCGACATTCCGCCCAGACCAGGCCTACGAGATGTGTATACAGTGGGCCGTCGCTAGCGGGAACATTGTCGCTGAACTGGTGAGTAAAGGTCTCTACTCATTACACCGTATCATACCGTGGCCGTAATAGCAACGTGCCAGGCAAAAATATATTCTTTTCACGACACTGCTCGAAAATGTGGCCATAGATAACCTAAATCCAGTATCCAAAACTGCCTATATACATATTTACAATTTAACAGCTGACTCACTTATGGCTCGCAAAACACGACAACAATGTAACACATTACGAAAACAGGTCGTATCAATATATGTATTTCATAATACCATACGACTTTTTTTAATATAATTTCTGAATTCCATTCCCGGCGTATTGAAACGACAATTGGACCAATCAACAGTAATCGTCTGCTGCGTGTGAAATTAAATTGACCAATGAGAATGCGTCATTCATGACTTTTGTGAGGTGTTTTTTTTTCTTAAACGCATATTATCCATAAAATGCTTTAATTTTTTAAGTATGAAATCACGGCACAGCATCGCAGCAGGTCTGACATGACGAAGATGACGTTTTGATTTTTTAAATATGTGGTTGCGTACTGGCCAAGAGCGTAGTCAGTGGTATCGGCAATTTTTGAAAATATATTAGTTTTTCTTTTACAAATATGCAATTTTACTCGCAAATGTGATGAAAAACATTATATTTCGCACGGGCGGTACTAGAATTACGAACATCGACTCATTAAAGCCCTCACTCAGTCTTAGACTCTCGTTCGTAATTCCTTATTTACCGCCCTTAAGACACAATGTACTATTATTTCCTCGCAGTGATCGTGAAAAGCACAATGTCTAATCTCGGCCAAAAGTGCAATAGATGAACTCGTATTATCGAAGGCCTCCCGTTCGGGTCGGCCTGCAAACTAACTCGTTGTTTTATTGCTTACTTTCGAACCTCTACAACAATGTACTATTGTATTGAAAAGTATGAGACTATGCCCGTTTCCTAACCAAACGTCGCCGTCATGTATGCGCTATTGACATTTCGTTCCTGACACGTTCCTATTACGTTCATGCCATGATCCGGTGTAGTGGCTAGAGACCTTTAAGTACATGCGGACGCAGCACTAGGTACACATAATGAAGAACTTGATTTGAGAAAGAGAGAGAGATACTTTTACACATATTCGATACACAAGGTAAAATATATTGAGAAGAAAAACATTTTGAAAGAACATCGAATAGTAGGTATAAATTGGGCCCCACTTAGCATAGTGTCGCGGCAAGCATCAACGCTGGTTTTAAGTGGGACCCTGTGGGATTTGCTTGATATCTTCGCTGTTATTTGCTGGAGCGTGAAATTACAGGGATGCGTCATCTTCAGGCAAAGGAATACGTTAGTCATTTGAGTTAAAGAAGAAATTAAGAGCTGCAGTACCTCAAAGTACCGAATTCAGTCCCCGATCGGGGCAGATATTTGTATAAAAATTACGAATGCTTGTGCCGTGATATTTATTTTTATTTCATTTGCTTCGCAGATTTTCGGCTGGGCACGTAAAGCACAGAACTGTCGGCTGCAGATGGTGCCCATTCCCGCCGACCCCTTGGCTTTGCCTTTTACTCCCAAATCAGACCCTTTAAGAGGCCCGATTTATGTGCCTTTGAATGAGGAACCCCTGCTTAGAAATAAAGCTGCTCTATTTGAAGGTAAGCCTACGACTATGCAATTAGTTTTTGCTAAAACATCCATTTTTAGTTTTCTTTCAGGTTCTAGTTTGTTTTATTATTATTAACAGAAAATAAACTGTAACTATGTTGGCTTTTTCACATGTTTCGCTAACCATATTTTAGCTCTTTCGAACCACTGATGGTTCACGAACTAACTGGTTGGGAACCACTAAGATGTGGGTCAGACAAGGTACTTATAAGGCAAGCTAGTGCCATAAAAAAGAGATGAAAGAGTGGAAATTTACACTTTTATGGCTCTGTAGCAACATAAGCAGATTATTGCTTACCTGTTTATTTCTAATCCAATCAAGCGGTACTCAATAAAAAATCTTAGTTTTGTATTATATCGTTACTGTGAGATTAATTCCTTGAAATAGATTTAAGCTTCCACATAATCAAAACGATTTCCCACAGGCTTTCCAGAAGAAACTTGGCTGGAGCGTCTTTTCCTTTTCCAAGAGGCTATCGTGGGAAGATTCGGTTTCATCAAATGTACTGTCGAGAGCACGTCGCACGCGGCCGGAGTGGGGGATCACCTTTATGTCCACGTCACTGGCAACATGTTCATACTGATCATCACCACGGTGAAAAGCGAACAGAAAGCGCTGAGAAACCGGCCGGCTAATAAACCACTTAATGCCAGCAGGTGAGGCTTGCGGATAAACTCATTCAGCTTGATATATATTGACATGTAGTGAATTGAATTTACTACTAGAGTAAGATCAGCGAATCTTGTGTGAATTTGTTTTCCCATCTGTTTGGACAGCAGACAATAAGTCTTATCACGGTGGCGATTTGCGGACGAGTTGAAAGCGAGGCGAGCGCGCAACGAGTTCGTTATTACACGAGAGTGTACAATATAGTGTTCTTGGCGCTATACACAGCTAACTCGGTGTACACTCTCAGCGATATAGTTGGGCAGCGATATTGTTGAGTGTTCGCCTCACTTTCTGCTCGCCCAAAAATCGCCAGTATGACAAGGCTCTTAGGAAAATCATTCCTGTACTTTGCAGTACGGATAACTAGGAACATATACCCCTACTACTCATCCTCCTACTACTTAACATTATAAAAGCGAAAGTTTGTGTGTGTGTACTCGTATGTGTGTGTTTGTTACTCCTTCACGCTGGTTCGGCTATAAGGATTTGGATGAAATTTGTTACGTGGATAGATGGAGCCTTAGAATAACAAATAGGCTACTTTTTAACCATAGATTCTCACAGGATCGGGATATCTCGAAATCTCAACCGCTAGGTTCAGAGTCATGAAATTATGCACAGTTGTTTTAAATGCAACGTTAATGAAATCCACGATGTCATTTTTGGGGATTCCCATGGGAATTTACTTAGTAAAATCCCGGAATTTTAATTCAACTGCCAGATTTAATAGTTAAGGCGTGCGAAGCCGCGGGCAAAGTCTAGCTAGTTGCTTAATAACTTCAACCTTCTTTTAACTTATTCCTTTCTTTATCAGGTATCCAGTTCATTTAGAAGCCGCCCCCAGTCCGCACGAGGCTTATATAACGCGGCACGTCAGCGGCAAGAACAAAGACGACTATGATAACAGTCGACGGGTATGTTTACGATATGAACCCCGGTTTAAACGGAAAAATCGTGCAAGTTGCATTACATCGCGAGGCCGTAAAGCCAGCGAGTATATAGTGATCAATCGAGCGCCGCAATGTAATACAAAAGAGCTTTACATTTGTGCTCAGCTTTGCATTTGTGGAAAACAGCGGTACAGTCGAGGTCCAAGGTATCTCTACACTTTGCTACCTTGTCGCTATCACTTCATGTTTGAACTCTTACATAAAATTGACAGATGGCATTCAGTGACAACGAACTAAAGTGTAAAGATATCATTGACCTCGGCTGTACACACGGCGGCCCACAAGTCAAATCTCGCTCTACACTGTCTGTACCCACATAATCAAAGTCATTGGCCGATCACTTACACCAGCGGTCGGCAACCTTTTAGCAGGCAAGGGTCACATAGTGGCAAATTGAAATAAAGGCGGGCCGCACTTGTTCATAGTGTTGATAATAGGTATTTGTGACATTAGAAATTTGTAGACATTTATTTTTTTATTTTTATTAAAAGTTTAAACGAGAACTTCAGAATAGAAACTATACTTGAATGAAACGTTTAGGTAATTAACTAAATGTAAACAAAACAACGTCAATTGGTGTCTTAAATAATGAAATTCCCCCGTTAAACTGTCCAAACATTGTAATTTTTTTTATTGAAATACACTAGTCTAGTTTGTATTACAATGATAGATGAGTAAAGTGCTTAAAATCCTTGAATGTACCAAATCTGGCAACTGAAGTTTGTTTACATTTAGTTAATGTCCTTTCTTTTACAAAAAATTGTGTGACATGGTAGCTTCCAGGTTATGAAACTTATTATGCACACTTATCTTTTTATATTTCGCGCGGGCTATTATTGATTTATCCAGGTAGGTATATAAAACTGTTATTTACAAAACAGTCACGGGCCGCACGGCGACATAGGGACGCAGACCACGAGTTGCCTACCGCTAACTTACACAAGCGCTCCGCTGTGCTTATGCCTCGCACAATGTATACTTACAAAACTGATATCAACTTGGTTGCAATTATTTACCGTGATCCAAATCGGTCTCTATGTTATTGTGCCCTTATCTTTTTGCCTGTACTCGTACCCATGATAATGATTAATATTGATATTATCCTGCTGTATTGAGTTTGTGATGCCAGCAAGCTTTTAGCAATATCGGCTGTCTTTTTACTAGCTTTCAACTTCACCTCATATGGTTTGTTTGTTTCAAGTTTTGCGAGTTAAGTTTGATCCACTTCCAGTGGTCGGATTGACTTCAAATTTGGTGTACATTATGTAGGCTTTACGACAATGCAAGTATACCTTGGATACTTACCACGGGGGCGCCGCGGCGCACCGTTTGTGAAACCCTAGTGAAGAGCATAATTATCAGATACAATTGTAACGCAACTATACATACAATGTTGGCAACGTAACTATAGTATAGTTTCGTCAAGGCGTTTTAGTAATTAAACATACATCATAAACTTGATCTGATTGTTGCAGATGGGTTTCCTTTGGTCCTGGAACCACATGATATCGAAGAAGTGGAAATGGTCACAGTACCCAGCTACTGGAGACGAAGCTATCCAAACTCGGATGTTACGTGACTTCAAGCATTTCTGTGCCAACCAGGAGCAGCGATTAAGTCAATTCTGGGACCAATGCTGGGAACTACAAGAGAAGGCCCATGGAATTGACATCTTAGATAAATCTTGTTGAATATTAAGCCAAAAATGTTGACTGCAAATATATTTTTTTAAGTCAAAATGTACTTCTTGGTTTATTTTATACATCCTGACTACCATTAGTTTTTTAACAGTAAACTGCCAAACAAGATTGTACAACAAGAGCATAAAACGAGCCATTTTACAAAAAGGGGAAGATTGCGAGGAAATGAAATAGCAACAGTGAAAACAATTGTTCACTTTCTATGTACTTTTTATCTTTTATGCATTAACTAGCTTTTGCCCGCGGCTTCGCTCGCGTTAAATTTGGGGTAACATACATTTATTTTCACTTAGATTGCGAGGAAATGAAATAGCAACAGTGGAAACAATTGTTCACTTTCTATGTACTTTTTATCTTTTATGCATTAACTAGCTTTTGCCCGCGGCTTCGCTCGCGTTAAATTTGGGGTAACATACATTTACTTTCTGCGATCCTTTTTTCGTGTTTTGATTGATTTTTCGGAGGATTACATGGAAATACAAATACATACAGACGTTGTTTTAGGCAGATGGTGCAAATTTTGGAATTCAAAAATCAGCCTATATTACGTAATTAATCATAGTTCGTACCAACTTTGAAACCCTGTTTCGCTGATCCAGGGGTGGAATTTTAGAAAACGTTAAAGTACTACGCGTAGTACTAGGCGCGAGACCAAATGTTTGTTAGATAAATTTTATCCTGAAAAATAATCCTATCGATTAGTATAATAAAATAGCGTGTTTTTTTTTTTTAATTTTAGTTGGGAGTCCCGGGCGAAGCAAGCGAGTTTTAGAAAATCTTTGAATGCAGTTTTGTTTCTTTTTAAAAATAAAGGAATGTCTCCTTTAAATAAAATGAGCCAACTTAAGGAGTTAAGGTAGTTTCCCTTCAGGGCCCGACTTATTTGTCCACACTGTATACATAATACAAATGAAATGACAACCGCACGTGCTCCTTACTATATTGAAACAAATCAAATCTTGAAGAAAACTTTATTGCTTTTTTTACCTTACACAAATACTATAAAAATATTTTTCACTAACAAACTATGCTATTTATGCTCTTGCTAAAATCTCAATGAGGAAATTGTGCGTTTCAAACTGTTTCAATGTATCCAGTACATAAGTAAAGAATTGAGTG
The DNA here is from genome assembly GCF_025370935.1 of Choristoneura fumiferana. Classification (NCBI taxonomy): domain Eukaryota; kingdom Metazoa; phylum Arthropoda; class Insecta; order Lepidoptera; family Tortricidae; genus Choristoneura; species Choristoneura fumiferana. Next base: position 14,391,998 of record NC_133476.1, on the reverse strand, counting down.
TCTTCCAAGGCACATGTTTAAAAATAATTAAAATACGTAATTATTCAAATAATTTTCCTCACAGGATTTTGAATACATATATATCACATCCTAGGCAAAATCAGTCAAATCCATATCACAAACACCAGTCTGACATTGAGCATATCCAAATATTCCAGTGTTATATTATAGCACTAACATACCTACTTACATTTGATCATTTCGTTTCTCAAAATCGTTGGTTTATTGTGTTGATATGAATTTATGGAATAGTTACTACATTACTAAAGATGGCATAAGAATTATTATCCTATTCATCACACCTTAACACTGGTTGCAATGCAAATACCTACACAATAATAAAACTTGACAAGATTGTGTGGACATTAAATAACTATTTTGTTCATAGGCAGATCAAGATCATCAAAATCTAAAGAAATGTTCTGAATTAAGAACTTTAAATCATTCATCTTCAAATTAAGTTAGCAATCATACTTGACTACGAAACCCATAATGGATACAAATCACACAAAATAAACTATTGGCAACAAGTACCAAACACGTAACAAGGGGCAGTTGTTACCATTACCACTAAATAAGGATAAATGCTAGTTCTTGTTTAAGTTGTTTTAAAAAACAAGTATGGCATTACCAAATAAAACCTTAAACATGCCTTAGACGTGCATAAAATGACAGTTTTTTTATGAACTTTGTGTTAAACACATGTTTACCGGCTGTCTAAGTTTAGTGATGATGATGACACAGGTAATGTTATGTTTATCGACTTGGTACTGGTATTATTAAGATTGAACTAAATAATTCACTAGACTAATAATAATAATCAATCAACAAAATATTAATTAAAAGCAACAAAATTATAGCAGGTAGGTTGAATTATGCCTAATAAGATAAAAGCACACTAATGCGCTTCGATTTAGGTTAAAAATGTTAACTTGGTAATACAACAGTTATAAATTACAACTATGTAAGTATGATAAAATCTCATGTTTCATAATGATATTTTGAAATATTTTTGTATGCTAAAAATATTTTTTTTAAACAAAATTTATATCAAGAACATCTATGACAATGACAGTATCCTAGTAATGACATCTGTAGTTTTTTATCATCAAATGCATTAAAAATAAATAAATATGTAATTGAACCGTCAAGCACTTACAGAACCACTATATACCAAAACAATAATTAGTATAGCCACAAATTACTGATAAGTTACAATAACAGCTATCAAACTATACAGAATGAAATTGTGAACTTTTTAAACATACTGCCACATTGAAATTGGCTCATGCATAATCCGAATACTGAAATGAAACAGTTCAGGTGACCACATCAAATAATTGATAATTAATGTATTATAGTAGTATTTATAATGTGTTTATTATTTTCAAGAACCCAAATATAAACAATGATTTGATTAAGCCGAAATAAGTGGCTAATGACGAACAAAAAAAATAATAGAAACAATTTAAAAAAATATTAGTTGAGCAATTTTATCAATTGAGGTTTCATCTCTTGGGTTTCATGGACAGTAGTTTGGAAAAGGCAAAAACTGTTAACAGAAGATAATGTGGTCCAGGGTTGTGCAGTTCGCACTTTGATAATTCTGATTACATTGTTCACAATTTCTTCTCATGTAAATATTAGCAGTCTTTTGCCATGATTGGTATGTGTAGATAACAAAATTAAAATCATTTTGTTGGGGATAGTGCACATCCGCTTATCTACCATATATGTAAATACTGTCACAGGGGATAGTTTTAAATTCATTATGTATGTTTATTAACAAAAACAAGTAGAAATTGGCAAAATTTGTCAGATTTGTGAAATTATTAAATCCTAAGGTATGCAGATTTGAGCTAACCCCAATGTAGTGTAACATTTTGGCTAGGACCATTAATACATTTATTATAATTTAAATTATTTTTCCTTATTGAATTATTGGTTAAACATTAATTTGTGCACTCTTTATTTGTGAACTTACAGCCAAAAAGTATGAATTCATTAATCTAGTAAGTACATTAGTACAATATGGCCCAAGCGTTTCAAAATATTTTTTTATATTTTCGGAATGTATTGTTTTACTTTGTAAATTATAATAATTTAAATTCTTTACACTGTAAAAATATGTCATGTGATCGCATCATTTGCATAAAAACATATTAAATGCTTTCTAATCTTTAACCCTTTATAGGGCAAGACTTTTTTTGCACCATTTCTTTTCACAATCTATCCAATAAGTTATTAAAGCTTTGAATAGATTATAACAGTATGTGAACACTATTAATTTTGAGTCTTATGGATTACGGTCATTATTATTATCTATGGACATCTTATGGTCACAAGAGCAACCGTTGCCATTTAAAGGGTTAAAAGGATGCTTAATATTCAGATCATTTTCTTTTATGAATCATTTTAAAAAATACAACAGAACTCTTAAAGAGATAGTAGAGAATCAAAATGAAATTACATATAAAATAATGCTTATTTTTTGTTCCCAAATACAAGAAGACGAGTAAGCATGCTAGTGATGCATGGCACTTGTTTCTGCTGGTGCATAGTTGGCATGTCAGGTGTGTTAGACTCATAGTCCAGAGCCACTTTTTGACACACAAATGTGAGCAGGGTCAGTATATCCCTCTCTGTTCCGGAATAGCGTAGTTCCTCACAAAGCGCTTGCATGAACCAAGATCCTCTAGTAGTATTGCGCCAAGAGAAATAACCAGGCACAGTGGAAAACACAATCAGGAAATCAGCATGAATAGGAATCCTATAAGATGCACTCGATAACCCGTCTGTTTCAGTGCGATTACTCAGTGTAATCCCACCATCAAGTTTGTCACCCTGACAAGCCTGGATAAAGAAAAGCTTTGGTTTACCAGCAAGTGTTGGGCACCTATCAGCAGTAAAATAGTACCAGAGGTTGTCTGGTTTGTAGTGAGTGTCTTTAGCATACAGCATACCCAGCTCACCGTGACTCAGCACGGCAATAAGCAAGCAATCGTTGTCTGAATGGTCCATGGCGGCAAGATCTTGGATGTACTTATTGACGTCTTCGAATTTGAGATTGTGAAGAACTGTAACACGAAATCCGAGGCTTTTAAGAACCTTGCTTAGGCTGTCGCTATCAACATTGGTTCCTGTGCGAGATTTAAGGCTATGCACATCGAAATGCTCGTGGTTGAATATTATGGCAAAGCCCCGATATTTGTGCTTCATGTTGTAAAAAGCCGCATTTCTATCAACAGGCATCCTTCCCACAATCCTAGAGAACGAAGGATCGCTGCTTCCCCACGCATCACCTTCATCTCCGCCGCCGTTTGGCCTTTGTTCTTCTCCCCCACTGCCATTGTTTTCTGGGTTCGCCTCAGACATCGCGATTTTTTATTTAACACAGAAAAGTAAGTATCTCTGTCACTTTTAATATTTTATATAAGTTAATGCAGCACTAGTTTAGCACATACAGAGATCGAATCACAAATTTACCAAGTCAGTTTTTGAATAACAGCACAAAGTCTGACGACACAAACAATAATTGTGACTGACGGTGACGGACGAACGAATGAGGAAAAAAAAAGTTGTTTGGCTTTGGTTTATTTATTTTTAATATTTTTTCGGCGTGGTATCGTGTCTTTCTATCCGGAAATACACAGATAGTGGCAACATTGCGAATATTTTTTTTTCTTATTGCAGTTTGTAATCAAGCACTTCTAGCCGGAAATAAGATCGAACAGTGCTACCATGATTATAAACTATTTCACCGACTAACAAGCTCTATGTAACGAAGTACAAAATTCAAACTTTGTGTCTTGCCGTCCCGCTGATGGTAATAATTATTGATTACGAGAGTGAGTGGGATGGTATGATACGAGATTCGATTTTCGTAGTAGCCCCACTGGAGTCCCATAACAAAAAGTAAGGAACGGATGAACAGCGATGAAGAAAAAAAAATGAATAAATATTTAGTTAGTTCCTATATTTCCATACGAAAATTTATGCCAAAATTAAGTAATTACGTGGCAGTGACGTAGACAGTGGCGCCTGAATTAAATTTCTTACCTTTGTGACACTCTTCACATGATAATCAGGCTTAGGAGATTTTGGCCATCGCTATTCCTGGCGAATAGGTACGCTGTCTGTTAAATAACAAGCTACGACTATTACCTTGACCTATACATATAAAGTATGTTGACGATACATGTTACCCCAGTAACGTGAACATGTGGCAAAGCTACTTACAGTTGACTAGTCACTGTAGTCACCGACTACTCTTGACAAAAAATGTCCATATTTAAAGTCAAACAGTGGTGGTCTAACGACAATTTACAAGGTGCTCACACCGAAGCCGGTGTTCAAAGTAGTGGTTGTCTTAAAGTGGACAAATTTAATTTTCACAGCGACAGCGACTGTATTGTGACCGGTGACGGATCAATACTGAAGCTCTATAAACCAGTTTCTCATCAAGACGTTTCACATACGCTTCTAGAGAGTGACTTGAATTCCTCCATAATTCAAATAGAAACTGGCAAATTTATAGCGTAAGTAACTACATACAGTCTAAGTAAAAATCTACAGCTTTACCTACAGTAGGCTCGAGACACGTAGCATATAATTTACATTCAATGTCCTTAATCAAGACTTTGATATAGGAAGATGTTACTAATAATTTTGAAAAAAAATTTTAGTGGACAGGAGGATCGCCAAATACTTGTATTGCATCCTCAGAGTTATGCGGTTTACAAGTTATACAAGAAAGAGGGACACACTGACGTAGGTAAGACATTGTACTCCAGGCACAGTTGTACAGTCGCCATCATTTAATTTTGACCACCTTGGCCGCTCCGAAATATCTGATGGCAACTGTACCTTACAAGGCACAGTTGTAACTAAAGAAGAAATTAAATACTTTATATTATTCAATGTTTTTTAAACTTTACATTTAATTTACAACGTTCTCGTATATTTGTAAATTTATATACCAAAGTCATGGTTTTAAAATTGGCAAACCATTTTTGACCATTTCTTGATATCCCATGGAGTTGTAATTCGGCATACCCTACGTTAAATCCGATGCCTGTACAATAATCAAAGGCCGTATTGCCTAACGTTTCTGACCTTTTCTGACGCTCGCGATCGCAATCAAATGACAGTTTTTGTATGCCAAATCTGTCATTTGATTGCGATTGCAAGCGTCAGAAACGTTAGGCAATAAGGCCTTAGGATGGTTTCCGCACTTTCCGCAGGACAGAACTCTTTTTTTAACAGTTAATGACATTGACTTTACGGATAAGTAGCTTGGATGATAATAATGAATAATAAGTGTAGTAAATAAAAAGTACAGTCGGCAAATAAAGCTCGTATTAAAATGATTTTGTCATAAATCAATGCGTGATAGTCAGCTTTACTTAAATTTTCACTGGGTAGAATGGAATAGTTTTCAAAAAGTGATAAAGCACATCCTTGACTTAGTATGTTACAGGTATCACCTGGCTGGTTTTTTCGCAAGTTGAAGGATCACTTAAATATCTTACTTTTTAAACACTCCTCAGGTGATCAAAATTCACTTGAGACTGTCGTAAAGCATTCATTCACAAGGCGAGCATGCAGCATAACATGTGGCCCATTCGGGAACAAGTCCAGGGACTGTATCTGCGTCCAATCGCTTGATAGCACTTTGAGCTTCTTTGACCAAGATACATTCCTCTTTATGTGCATTTTCAACGACGTCATTATCCCCGGACCTGTATGCTACATTGCCAGTTGCGATTCTTTCGTTATTTGCAAGTCAACGTGGGTGCTAGAAATATATAGGTTTGTAAAAATCCTTCCTATTACTGATTCCTACACTTAATATAATTTATGTCTAAAAAAATAATTTACTGTAATTTACAGTTATCAGCAATTAAGAGAGCTCAGCGAATTAAATATCAGGCAGAATAAAAAGAGCATACCGCAATGGGTGTACAATACGGGCGAAGAAGTTGCATCGTTACAAGCCATACGGGTTTGTTCTTTATCTGCCACTTCTAGCGCCATCTGTTAACGAGTAGCAGTAATGTATTAACTATTTTGCAGACAAGCAGCAACTTCTCCAGTATTATAGCTTTGGGGGAAAGACATCTCTACTGTTTTCAAGATAATGGTCTAATGAAATACATGATCAAATTTGATTTCGTACCTATTTGTTTTAACGCTTTTCTAATTGGCTGGTACTATGGTAATGATTCCTCAGTATTTTGAATTTCATAATTCTTATAATTTAGGTAGGAAATTATGACAAAACATATTTTTTCAGAACCAGGAGCTCGATTGTTAGTAATGGTCGTTTCAGAAGATTCGAAATTATTCGTATACGAAAACACGTCTTTACTATGGTGTTGCGATTTGCCTCATTTTGCAATATCAGTCTCGCGCTGTTTCCTCAAGTCGTTACCAGGTGGCGTTGTTACACTTTCCAATAATGGCGTTGTCCAAGTTAGTTATCTGGGAACCGAGCCAGATTTGAATGCTAACGCTGGGTCAATGATAAATGATACTACCGACCCCGAAGCAGTACACGCAGAGTTAGCTGAAGTTGAAGAGACGTTGCAGAAAATTCTGGAGAACAAAGAAGGTATTCTTCAAACACTTATTTCTTCAACACTAAATAGCGAACTAATTAATGTCTTAGTTAAACGTGTTTTCCAGAAATAAACGACCAACCAACAATTGAGAAAATAATTAACATCAAAGCTGACGCTGGCAAACCTGTACAGAATCTGTTTCAAGAATTCGCATTTGAGAGTGACGCGGTGTTACACTTACTTATGTGTCCCGTAGTTTTGATACTAACCTGCGAGGACCCTAAGCTGATACAAAGTATACAGATAACATACGTGTGTCCTGCACCTTTTGCGTGCTCAGAACAAGTTATAAGCTTGGACAGTATAAACGGTACTGAAATTGTGGAAACTCAGGTATTTGTGGCCACCAACGCTGATATTTCCAACACATGCGTACAAATTTTATTAACAGTAACGGATTCTACGGGAAAGATAGATGTTTTATCAAAGAAAGTTCTACTACCTGCAAGTTTGTATTGTTCACCTACTGAAATGGTGTCTGACAACAACATTGCTTTGTACCTGGACGGCAACAAGCCTTGTATAAATGTTAATGAGATCTTCACAGGTACGTGTTAGAAATCTATATAACTATTTGGCGATGAAATTTATACAAAATTAAATGTACACTTATATGAGCTATTTTTAGATTTTTCGGAAGAAGAGCTTGCTGAGCATGGAACCTTGTCAGAAGCAGTAACTTTTGCATACAGGAACACCAAAAAAACCGTGACAGTCACAGGATCAGGGCAGCGCTACACACTGGAAGCTAAAGATTTTTCTGATATAATTCCTTTGTTAGACCATCTGATCATAAAGTTAATCGACCACTACACGAGAATGGCTAAAAGTGAATTTCAGTACAAGTATAAATTCGACTCAGAAATAAGCAAGCAAATTATTGTTAAGTTGCTTAAGAGCATCGAAGTTCACGCTAAAGAAAGAATTAAATTAAAGAACTCTGAGGTAAGTCTTGGTAGAGTTGGACCACTAAAACAAATCTTAATAAATAGCAGGAGTAGCCCATATCCAGCAGTGCACCCACGGACACTACCATAAATAGTGTCCCTTGGTATAAAATTAAGTTTACCTGGCAACACAGATAATATTTCTTAAATTGCAGGACGAGCTAAGTGTACTTCAAAGGCAGTTTACGCTGGTGCAGAAAAGGCTTTTAGTGCAATACGGCTCCCTCCCGCCAAGAGACTGTGACATGCTAGAATATCTCATGAAGGATACCCACAGTAGATTGGTCGCTTGCGTTACTGAAATTATACAGGAAAAAGAAGCTGTTTGCAGGTTACTTGTATAATATCACTACTAAGATGATGAAAGTTATGTGCATGGACAATCTTCGACAATGTGCGGCAAGTCAATAGTTCAAGAGCTTTACATATCTCTAGGATGGCTGCATGGCTGGAAATAGGTTGTAGGTACCTACAATAACCAGCCATTCCCTCTATCCGTTAAAAAAATTCAAACAGAAGGTATCCACTGGCGACTTGCGTGTAAATACAATATTGTTACTATAAAAGCCCGGGCCCAATTACACGCGGACGGCGGCGCGGCAAGCATTTGTTTTCTGTTCATTGCGCGGTTGAGATAGTCGCAGCTAAGTGGTTACCTGTTAGTACACATGAACAAAGAAACGCTCGCCGCGCCAGACGCGCGTAGTAGGGGAGGGGCCAGGCCCTATACATCGAACGAAGTACAAAATTCGAACTTCGCATCTTGCCGTCCCGCTGACGCTTATATTATTTAATACGAGAGTGAGAGGGACGGTAGGATACGAACTTCGAATTTCTTAGTAGCCCCCCATGCTGTAGGTACCCAAGTAGTAAAAAAGTAAATACCTACATGAATTATTTATATTTCATGATATTTCTACCATTTTCTCTACTTTTTCAGAGCTGGCAACACTGTAACGGCAGTTGGAAATCTTATTGTGCATATCTTAAAAAATGCAACGCCCGACACTTTGAAGATAAAATTGATAGAAGAGATGCTAGCACTAAATTCCTTGTACGAAGATTATCAAGTAAGTACAAGTTTCCAGAGCTTAAACTATGACCATGTGTAAAATAATCATTTATATTTTTTGTTTAGGAGTTAGAGGAAACTGTTACTCAAGCTATGTCGTACATTGTTAATGAAGTGTTGAAGAAATCGGAAAAAGATAGAGAGAAGTTAGCTCCGGTGACTGAGCAGGGCGTACTATCGCATATAAACCTGAAGAGATTCCTAAAGCAAATTAAAATTACACTCGAACGAATGTTCACTGAAGCGCGGAATGACGACCCAGAGGTTGAAAAGGGAAAAAATAAAGTGTTAAGGATAGAAGAATTCGTCGAAGTGTTATAAAAAGTTTAAATAGGCACGATTCATCACCATGCATCTCTTTTTAACATTTTTAATGTTGTACCTTTATGAACATGTTTTTAATATAAACAAGGTGTCCAAAACCACTTAACTTAGTCTGAAACTGTTTTGAGATAGGAATATGTATAAGTATCTTGTCTATTACTTTACTGTATCAAAATTACTGCAAACTTATAAATAAACTACAAATTACAAACATCAACAAGCTTTATTACATTTATTAGAGAATAGATATTAAATATGTAATGACATTACTTATTGTAAATAAAAAAAATCCTCATTAAAACCTTGCGTTAGGCGACGTGCAGTAAACTGTAGAGTACTAGGTTAAAGTACAGGAAATGAACGACTATTAGGAGGACCTTGTCACGTCATTTCTTCTTGGCGTCCTTTAAACCGGCGCCAGCGTTGAACTTGAAGAAAATAATGTCCCCGTCCTCGACCACATAATTGCGTCCTGTGTAGAAAGAAAACCGACTGACCTATACTTGGTTTGGACAAGTAATTAACTAAATGCAAACCATCTTCAGCTGGAAGATTTGGTACATTCAAGGATTTTAAACATTTTACTTATCTATCATTGTAATACAAACTAGACTAGTGTATTTCAATACAGCAATGTCAAAGTTTAGATAGTTTAATGGCGGAATTTCAATATTTAAGACACCGATTGACGTTATTTTGTTTACATTTAGTTAATTAACTAAACGTTTCACGTATAGGACTCTTCAAGGTTAGAGTGAATAGGCCATATAATATTACTGAACCAGTTTTCATCAGGTGAAATAGGGGTCAATCGCTGGTCAGTTTTATGTAAAAAATAAAATTAAAAGGCCGTGGTAATCTGGTGGTCTGTCTTGTGGCCTCTCAAGCAGAGGGTCAATCAAACCCAGGTTTGTACCTCTGTTTTTTTCTCAAATTACATTAGAAATTTACCATGAGCTTTACGGTAATTTTAATCCCGAATATTTCAACAGAATAGCGTTGTAACGGTTTTCTGCCAAAAAGACGATTTGGACAATTAGGTTCGATCTTGCTGAAATATTTTAGATAAATTAGAAAACATCTTATAATTCTATAATGTTATATTGTCTGTACCTTGTTGCCGGTATTTGCCGGCAGATTTGCATGCAGCCTCGGACCCCTCCTCTTTGAAGTCTTTGTAATGCATCACCTCAGCCATGATGAAACCTTTCTCGAAGTCAGTGTGAATTCTGCCAGCAGCTTGCGGCGCTTTCGTCCCTTTCTGTAAATAATGTTTTCAAAATTTGACATTGGATCCGCCACTGTAATCGTTTTCAAACTATTTGAAGCTGCCGAGAAACGGTGGCTACTGACCGCCGCCAGTGGCTCCGAGATGTCGCCTGTTGACTTTTTGAACGTAAAAGATGCATCAATATGGAAAACCGGCCAAGAACGTGTCGGACACGCCCAAAATAGGGTTCCGTAGCCATTACGAAAAAAACAAGTCATATTTTTCTAAGGATTTCGTATTTTATACGGAATCTTCCATAGTTTCGGTATATTTTATACCTTAGGCTGCTATTTACTCTTAAACTACTAATAATTCTCAAGCAAACTTAACCATTATAGTTTTCCTTGAAAGTTTGATATACTTACTACCATCCTGATTTTTTTTCAAAACAAATCACTGAATCGAAAAATCGTCTTAGCAAACCCCTAATAGTTTTAAAATACCTATTAAACGATACCCCGCACTATAGGTTTGGATGAGAAAAAAAATCACCCCCACTTTACGTCTATGGGACCCTAAAGAAAAAAAAAATTTTTTTTATTGTACCATTATGTCGGCATAGTAAACATATATATCCGTGCAAAATTACAGCTTTCTAGCATTTATAGTCCCCGAGCAAAGCCGCGGACGGACGGACAGACAGACAGACAGACATGGCGAAACCATAAGGGTTCCGTTTTTGCCATTTTGGCTCCGGAACCCTAATAAAAAGGCCCCAACGGCATTTACGGTCAAGCAGGAACAAATTACCTGTATGATCCAGGCTTTGACTTCGTCAGCGCCAGCAGTAAAGAAGTACTCCAGATTCAAAGCCTTGTAACCTTGTATGATGATTTTATCCAAAGCACTGGAAAAATAAAAGCAATTTTTCTATCAACAAAGAATAAAATATTAAGATCCTTCTGAAGGTTCTACAACCCATATACCTACTCTAATGAAGGATGTAACAGTACAAATTATAGTTTAATTGATTAATTATTATGTCTGTATGAAATGCATAATAAATCTACCTGGTAATGCCATGTTCCTTCAAAAACGCTTTTCTCTCCTCAGGGTCCATATCCATTAGTTTAGTTTCTAAGACACCAGAGAACGGTACCAGCGGCGCTCCGGGGTCGTTCTTGTCAATCCATTCCTTCAGTTTAGGTAACCTTTAGAAAAACCGAAAATTACGTTCGTTATAGAGTCTGACATAAGCAAAGTAAACTTCGTTTCGGCAACCCTAAAAATCAACCCAGCAAGCAACAATGTAAATCAACATTCCATTGTAACAAATGTAAAGTTGGGTATTCAACTTCGCACGAATATGCGAACCAAAGACACATAGTAAGACAAACGTGTGTCGGCGTTTGACTTATATCAAAGCACACGAACCTGGAAGCTTTGACAGCGCTCGATTGTTTTCGTACCTTATCGTTTGCGTATCTACAAATGTTTGTGCGCATAGAGTGCCCCTTGTATTATTTGAGAGATATTTTAATTTCTGTAATATATGTTGCCAATCCCAATTTTTATACAAGAGCAGATAAGCCAAACGCTGTATTGTTTTAAGTGGACGTCGTCACAATCGCTTTCACTATCCTTTTCCAATGCCTTTTAATACTCAGCAACTACTAGCAAGTAAAGAATTTCATACAATTTCGATGACTGACACTCACCATTTGTTCTTCTTTCTGATGTAATCCTTTTCCGACAAATTGACAAGGTATAGAGCTGGTTTGGATGTAATAAATAAGTATCTATTCAGCACTTCAATCTGAAAGATATTCCATATATAAAGTACAAATAAGAGTTCGCGCTAGTATCGTGGGGTTTTTTTTTTATTCGACTGGATGGAAAACGAGCAAGTGGGTCTCCTGATGGTAAGAGATCACCACCGCCCATAAACATCTGCAACACCAGGGGTATTGCAGATGCGTTGCCAACCTAGAAGCCTAAGATGGAATACCTCAAGTGCCAGTAATTTCACCGGCTGTCTTACTCTCCACGCCGAAACACAACAGTGCAAGCACTGCTGCTTCACGGCAGGATTAGCGAGCAAGATGGTGGTAGCAATCCGGGCGGACCTTGCACAAGGTCCTACCACCTGCAGACACCTGCCTTAGACAACTTTGCAATTTGTGTTACGTTTGTGATTGGTTGAATAACTAAATGAGCCCATCGCAAGCAAGATTGTAAGTTCAGACGAACGTCACGATACTAACGCCATCTAGCGATATATAACCTGTCAAGAAACCCTCATTGAGATGATTGCTTTGTTAATAAATATACTTACATCAGCAGCACTCCAATCTCCGAAACGTATATGTTTCTTCTCATCAACTAAATGAGCCTTTATCTTCAACAAGGTGTCCTGAAACACATATAAATAGTGTCTACAGTGTCAGTTTTCTATGAAATGACAAGTGTTAAACACATTTAAAGAGTGTTCACTTTTTGTGGTAAGACCTAACACTAAACTTTTGATTGATGGTGCCCGTGAGGTTAAAAAAAAAATCTAAATGAACCAAGTTTCTTGTGGCGACACAGACCTAAATTTTGAATCTGAGGCATTTTGGTATTCATTGGTTAGTTAGATCCTTACTACTCTAAGTTACTACTGCTAGTTTCAAAGGTGATAATCCTTATCAAAACGACTGACAATTTATAAACTTACATATTCAGGCTTCAGTTTTTTGTCTGCGCCGCGGTTGACTACGCGCTCGAGTTTGTCCAGCCCCGCTAACAGCTGTTCTTCATCTTTCAACCGCAATTCCTCTGCAATCGTCTCTAGATCTCGTACAGGGTTAACTTCACCATCTACGTGGATGACATCCTCGTCGTCGAACGCACGACAAAGGTTAAAGATGGCGTCGCAAGCTTTGATATGGGACAAGAAAGCGTTGCCCAGCCCTTGACCTTCAGCTGCGCCTTTCACGAGCCCAGCGATGTCGACCACATTTAAAAATGCTGGCACTTTGCTGAAAAAATAAGCCATACTGGTAAAGGAATCCCGCAGCTTATTCTCTTAGAAAAAGTGAAAATTCAAAAGTTGGTTTTTAGTTTGCGTTATACAAATAAGATGGTGATTGCAGTGATACTGTGGAGCAGTTAAAGTACACTAGCGCCTGCAGCAATATTGTGTTCACAATACATGTTAAAGTATTCAGGTGGTCCAACCTAAAGTAGGCGATAAATTTACTCACCTAGCGGGCTTATGGTACTCGCACAGAAAGTCGTATCGCTCATCCGGTACGGGTACCCTACTTGCTGAAACAAAACATCCAGGTCAGACATCTAATATAAAACAGTATTCAAAATAACGCAATTTTAGATGAAATACCAACCTAAATTGAAAGATTGTTTAAAAAGCATGTCATTTGAATGAAAGACAATAATATAGTAAATGTTATGAAGATCATAAAAGTCGTATAACATACAAAACAAAAAAAACACTTCTTTTAACACAAAATAACACGGTCACGTTTGCCAAAAACAAAATACAATTATTTATTAACTAATTACATTATGTCAATACTTATTTCTTGAAAAAAAAAAAACTTATCGAAAGAATGAAGTACGAAGAACAGAAAGGCTAGTTTTTCCAGTTCTGGTTTCACTGGGCGTTCTCGAATAGTTTTTACTTGAATAGCAACATGTCGGATATTGGGCAAAGGGATTTTCCATGCTCCGCATACGTAATCCGATGTCTAACATAAGCTTGCATCTGGCTTCGTACGTAGTGAAAGATCTAATATACCTAGGTAAAAAGGTCTTATCGAGACGTGTGTTATGTGTTTTAAGATATAAGGCTATGTAAAGTAAACCTGACAACTGAATATTCAACCCAGGATACTTTGGTCTCAACACGTTTACGGAACAACAAGCCTCGGTTATAAGATTTCCCAGTGTTTGCTCAAGATAACCAATATGCGGCAGGTTTTTTAGTGACAGCTCTGAAAATATTTTGGCATCTTTAAAGACAACAATATCATGATATAACTGAGGTTTAGCTAAGAACTTTTTCTGGCAATTCTCGGAGCAAAACAAATAGGTTTTATCTTTGTAGCTGGCGGCGAACTTGTTGGTTCCTCTTTCAAGTTTCTGCGCAGGTAAGTTTTCCGCATAAGTTACAATACAAATTCCATTTTCGTAAACGAGTGAAATATTGACCGTTTTTACAACTGCAGGTGTTTCAGGAATTTGGACTTTTCGAGTAACTAAGTAATAGTCTGGATGTTTTAATACCAAACCCATGTGATCGCTACAAACCCAGTAATATCGATTTTTAAATTCGACTACACCCCTTTTATCAACAGGAAATCTGCTGTGCCTATACGTATTCTTACGTAGGCAAATTGGACACATATCTTTATAACTAGACATTTTCTGTTCAAATACTTGGTTAGAAATACACATTACATCTGCAGATACAATCTGCGTTTGCACTTTCGTCAAATAATGATGAACTCTTGGTGTAATCCAATTTATTCTATCGATAGCGTCTTTCAGACATTTCCACCTGGATTCATTACCGTTCAGCACATAAATGTTTTGCAAATCATTTTTTATCCAATCCCTAACGGAATCACTTTTTTCTAACCACTTTGTAAACCTATCTTCAATGAATGGTCTTGAATAAGGCGGTTTATATTTTAAAATGTCTAAGAATACTTCATTCTGGGAACTATTAAGCACAGTCTCCTTATCGCTCGCTACATCAAATATGACAAGTGGATAGAGCCCGATATTTAATAATTCCATTGCTTCTGGAGAATTTTCAGGAAATCCATCGAACACAAAACCATTGATAAGTGCTCGGTGGTCCATAACCACTGTTTGGACAGCTTTTACTATAAGATCAGTTGCAATACATTCTCCTTTACTCAAAGCGGACATCATTTTGGACGCCAATTCTGTCCAGTGCATATTGTCTAGCACATGACGTAAGACCATACCCTTTGATATGCATAATAAACCGAATTTTTTGGCCAGTTTCATTGACAAATAACTTTTTCCTGACTTAGGTGGTCCGATTACACTAATTCGCAGAGGATATTGTACAAATTTTTTAATATTATTATTTTGAATATATTTAAGTGGGTCGGATCGAAATTTTTTGACACATTGTTCTCCACTAAGGAAATAGATATAAGACCTATAAACAACTGTATAAATTGCATCTTTAGACTTCATAACTTTATAGGGATTCAAAATAAGATTTGGGTTTTCAAAAATGTGTACAGGACACATGCGATTAAATTTGCTTAAAAAGTAAAATCCTTCTGCTAGTAAAGTTTCTGCCACGTCAGGTACAATAATAAATGTTTGTTCTAATAGTGACTGGCATCTATCTCTCACATTTGCAAGTTTTGCCAAAACAAATCTGAAAACTTTGTACAGTGGTTTAGTATTGTTTATGGAGATAGTCTTAATTTTTTGTTCTGATACAATATCCTTTAAACTTTGAATGTTTTCATCATCCACCTCATATAAGCTCTCTACTGTTCCTTCGATTCTTTCTCGAGCTTCGTCTGGCTTCTCCCATTCACTTGAATCAACGGGTTCTGGAAGTTCTATTATTAATTCGTTATAAGCAGTTACCAAGTTTTCGTCAACTTCTGCTGATTCCGATGGATCGGCATCTATTTTAACACTTTCGTTGGACGGCGGTTTAATAGGTTCTTCTGGTGGCACAACACCATTTATAATTTCGTCACAAAGCAGTTTGGAAACTAATGTTTTTGTTATTAAATCGAGCCATTCTGTTTTTAAAGCATTAAACTTCATTCTAGACAAGCGTTTGGCTTCGTTCATCTGGGCTTTCCACGTTTGAAACATATTGGGTGCTATTCTCTCAACTGAAATTTCTGAACTTCCTTCCGTCTCGACAATCAAATCAGGGACACAGTAGCACGCCAACATATCTTCAACGTCTGAAGGCATACGCGGAAATCCATCTAAAACAAAGCCAGTGCTTGAAAAAGGTTTTTTAAACCAAATTTTTTTAATTAACTTTTGCATCAATATAGACAAAAGCGGTGAACCCTGTTCAAAGTAGCTTTTAACCATTCGTCTGAATTCACTTTCATTCGCTAAAAGGTCGGCTTCAAAGTTTTGGTTTTCTTCGTCCATCTGGAGTTCTGCAGCACCTTCTTCGTCAACTGGTGTATCAGTAAAACTATTTTCGTATTTACGACCAACTTTCTTAAAATGTCGAGGGATTAGATAATCGTTCACAAATTCAGCAAAATCAATGTGTATTAAGCCAAGTTCCTTCGCAATAAATTTAGCAATTGTCGTCTTTCCACTACCAATAGATCCTATGACACAGATTCTTAAACAAGGTATATCTTTAAATGGTTTGTTATAGGTCTGATATTTAGTCACATCCTTTACAAACGTCTCATTCAAACATTCTTCTTTAGAAAAGAAATGGAGTTTGTTATTATATTTTAAAGAAAACTCGGACTTTCCTTCCCATAGAACGCCGTGATCGTAATAGGCAATGGGACAGTAGATGTTTGTATCGCATAAGAAGTAGGGCATATTAAACGTTAGTAAGTCTCTTGGCGTATCTTCGCCTTCGTCTCCCTGTTCAGGTTCCTCTGATTCACCTGGTACACAAGGCAAATAATAACACTGGCGAAGTTTTAATAGGACTTCCTCAGTAATTTCTACATCGGATTTATTTTCCAGTTCAACTTCTATGAAACCTTTATTGAACTCTTCTAATTTGGTTTTAATTGCTTCCCAATTTTCTCGAAATTGATCAATGGATTCAGCTGTTATCGCAGTGGTAGCCGTAGTATCGGGAGGCACAGAACCTTGGTCCGATTGTTCAGAAATATAACTCATGACATTATTGTGACAGTCGTGAAGGATAATTTGTATATCTATCAATTTTGTATCTGAAGGCTTCTTGGTTCGAAGTTTAGTCTTGATTAATGGATCATTAGCTAAGAGAAATCGTTCCTCGTAATGCTTCATACATTTGTCAATAGCGGCATATTGTTCAAGCAGTTCTGGTTCAATTTCCCTATTCTCGATTAGAGCTATAGTATAATCAGGCGTGAAATTAAAATCAGACAAAAACCCCCAAAATTCTTGGTCTAGTGGGAATCCATCAATAACCCATTTGCCATATTGTGCCTCATTGTTGGTTTCTTCAGCAGTTTTTTTATCTATTTCATCTAGAATTCGGGACAATTCATTCATTAATTCTTCAGTAGTAGGTTCAATTTCCTTTTGTAATTCATTTGTCACAATGTATTTATTAATTGCTGCAGATACATCTTCATCACCAAGAACAGGCGTGAGAGGTTTAGGTGTTGGAGTAATTAGGGCTATTGGAGCATGTAATATCAAAACATTTTTATTCATAACTGCTAGCCTGGTTTGTTCAACATCATCAATATAAGGAAGGAAGGACAAATGGTCTCGAAGCTCTTCCATTCTCAATATCATTTCTGGGTCAGGCGGAGGTTTCTCTATTTGTTCTGGTTCATGTTCATCTAACTTTTCTTCTTCGTCACTCTCCAAGCTATCTATTAATAAAGTAAAATATTCTTCAAGAGGTATTAAAGTGGATTTATGCCATAAATCCAGCTCATTCATTCGTTCAGATTCAATTTTTTGCCACTCAGCAAATCTCGCGTCCTCTATTGTGGCAATAATTTCTGACAGAATACTTTTAGAATAGGATTGGAATTTTTTTTTCCTTTCTATGTCTAAAAATGTTTCATAACAAATATAATGTGCGTCAAAAATCCACTCGAGGCATTTAGAAATCATTGTTTTTCCTGAACTTTTAGTACCGATAATTATGGCCCTACAAGTTGGTTCTAAATACTTCATCTTTAGGAAAGGTCTTGGATTTCTACAAAATTGTATCATTGATGAAAGTGTAGACATAAGATAAACATGTTTAAAAAGCGTTACAGCAAATTTGGCATTGCCCCTGGATGACTGCCTTTTTTTGAGCTCTATTGGACATCTATTAAACCAAGGTGATGAATATCTATTAAAACTCACACCATCACTACGAATTACATTTAACTGTTCAACTGTTTGCCAGAATTCATCCATGTCATCTGGAGCTTCTTCCATATACATAGGTTCAGGAACAAGAACTGGTTTCACAGGCAACATTAACAGTCTTTCTGAAACATGGCTCATCATTTGGTAAACTGTGGTGCAGCCATCTAATTTAATAATAAATTTGGGGTCAAACTCTTTTAGTTTCATGTCTATAAATGTCAACAGGCATTTCCTGTAGTTACACATTTGCTCTACAGAGTTTTCTTTGTAATTCATTGGTTGTCTACAGTTATACTTGGGATTAAATGTGTGGGTCTCATAACGTTCAGCGGGATTTTTCATAGTATATTTAGTGGGCCACCGTAAATCGGATGGGTTTTTACTAGGAATAGATTCATAAGTGTTTGAGGTGTTCATATAATTCAAATATGTATGTTCTTTCTTGAAAACTGCGTCTTTATCGGGACATGTGATGTAAATTATAATATCAGGCATCATAGATAGATTCATAATTTGATCAAACTGTTTCAGTAATACTTTATTTTTAGAGTCCATGAATGCTTTTTTGTATGTGATAATATTAGAGCATTGTTCTAACAAAAATTTTGGTAGCTCAACAGGAGTCTCTTCTTCCTCTCCATTTTCTTCTTCAGGTTCATGTTCTTCTTCTGCTTCTTCTTCGCCTGGGACTTCACTACTTTGAGATGTGGTAGGAGACTCTTTTGTCTCTTTAGTCTTCTTTGATTTCTTTTTCTTCATGTTGACTATGACATCAAACAGAAAATCATCAATAGCTAATATGGATTCTTCACCATAAAAACTCTCAATTAAATACTTTTCATCCCAACTTGATGTTACAAGAGGTAAACCAGACATAACATAACCTCTATGCTTCACTGCAGGTGATTCTAACTTTTTTTTAATTATTGGGAAAATAACATCAAATTTGCAAGCCTTATTGTGCCTCAGATTGAAGTCTATACATCTTCCAGTAGGACTGTTCTGTTCTATTTCATCCATTAATGCATTTTTAGGACACATATGAATGCAGTTTAGCTTTTTAGAAATTGCTTCACCAAGTGAGTAAGCTCCTGTTCCAGGTTTGCTAAGTATTAGATAGCAAGTTGGTTTTGAACTCAAAAATACCTCATGAGCATCAATGTCAGTCCAGGATGCACAGGATATTGGGTCAGTAGGCAATGGAGCATTTGTGTTATTTAGCCCTACTATTGCTGCTGCTAGTGGGGGGACCTTAAGATTATTACCAGTAATTATCTTATTAATCACATCAATTTGACCCCTGTAATTTATAGTTTTGTTGGCACTGCAATCTTTTACACCTTGCTTGTCTTCAACATCTAAATTACTTTTAAATGTCTCAAATTCAATCATTTTCAAAGATTACTAAATGAAAACATGATTCATCAATATGATTTGACAATTGTCAAATTATGGACAAATATGTTATTGACATTTCATCTTTTTTAACATTCTTAACAGCCAGTATCTAACAACTTAATTTTGCAGCATATAGGTTCTAATTGAAGTACCTATCTAATTGAGAATATTATGGATATAAAATGAACTTCACACATACTTAACTTGTCAATGACACAACATGCAATGAAAGGCAAAAATATTGAATAAGATTCCAGCAGAGCTTCACTTAGATAATCAAAAAAATACTAAAGAGTAATTTTAGTATACATAACAAACATAGAACATATTCATTTCAATACTTATTCAATATTTAATACATTTTAAATAGGAACATGATTTACTTAAATATGAATAAAACTGTGATACTTATTTTCATTAGGATCAATGGTACAGAATGGGAAGTTCTCGGCAGCAGCTTGGCTTTTTGTTAGCACATTGAAGAATGTTGACTTCCCAACATTGGGAACTCCAACAATGCCTACTCTTAAGTTTGTTCCCACTCGACCAATGAGAGGCTTTTTTTCAGGTTCTTCTACCTTTTTAGGTGGCATCCTAAAACAAACAACTGCAAGTATAATTATATTACATTAATACACATGTCATTCATGAGAGAGAGAGAGAGAGAGAGACATTTATTTACACATATTCAATACACAGAAAAAACATGTTAGGAAGAAATAATAATTTAAAAAACCGGCCAAGAGCGTGTCGGGCACGCCCAAGATTGGGTACCATAGCCATTACAAAAAAAAACAAGTAATATTATGCGCCTTATAACACAATTAAAACACTTACTACAGTCTTAAAATCTATTACCAGAAAAAAAGCGTATCTTCACGGCACTGCATCCTTTTGTTGAGAAGCGCAGTTTTTCGGCAATAACTCAAAAACGGTACATCCGATCATGTTGAAACCAATTTTTGTTGAAAGTATTTATTAAGCATTACCTTTCCATATTTTATGGACAAACGGTTTACAAGATAGAGGGGGGCACACAACTTTTGCTACTTTGGGAGCGATTATTTCCGGAAATCTTTTCAAGAGCTGTCAAACTATGTGCCACACGTTGATACGAGTTAAAAAAAAAAAAAACAATTTCTGTTACGTGTATGGAGTGTTCCCCCTATAAATATTTATTTTTGTAATTTAACTACAAAACTAAATAGCAGCTTTGACAAGACACCTGTACTCCAAATTTCATTGATATACATGGACAGACGGACGGACGGATGGACGGACAGACAGACAGACGGACTTGACGAAACTATAAGGGTTCCGTTTTTGCCATTTTGGCTCCAGAACCCAATAAAAAACATTGAATAGTATAAATTGGGGCCCACTCAGCATAATGTTGCAGCAAGCCACAACACTGTTTTTCAGTGAGACCCATATTAAAATATATGTATAAAACTGTCAGGGGCACTAGCTTTATTGCCTTTTCACTTTTTAGATGCTTCAAGGAAGCAACCAATAGGCTGCTATCTTTACTCTGCTACTTGAGTACAATAGGGTGATTGGTAAAACCGTAATTTCTTTCTATTGTGTAATAAATAATAAAGAATGTCATATTATGCAGAATCATGAAATCGTTTTTTTTTTTAATAAATGATGCGTTAATAAAGGTACTGCAATAAATTATTAAAGACTAGCTATGCACTACCTAGGTTATGCGGTGGCACTAAAATATCCTATGTTGATCAAGCTATCTCTATAAAATTCATCAAAATTGGTTCAGCGTTTCGACGTGAAAGCGTAACAGACAGACAGACAGACAGACAGACAGACAGAGTTACTTTCGCATTTATAATATTAGTAGGGAATAGTAGGAAGTAGGGATTTAAAGGAGTGCTTACGTTGCGGTCAAAATGAGGACTGTTTTACCATAAATATTATTCTAAGAGTTATTGCTACACCAATTCCAATTCGTACAGTCTAATTTAAAATGTTTTTTAACTAGTTTAATTCAGTTTATATTATAGGAAACAGGTGTTCTTGTGATAATTAACTGTAGTCGGCTAACCTCGAAACAACAATAATAACTACCCCGTCTTACCTGGCGAACTTTATCAATCACACCGAACACCCAGATAATACACTTGGCAGTAAGATTACGCTCGATTTTCGTGCGAAATTCTAGTTTTTTTAACGAAAATCAGCCAAGTTTGACAGTAAATTGCCGTATGGCAAAGACAAGAAAACTGGGGAGCATGGGGAATGGAGAGGAAAACGAAACGAAATGTCAATGTCACAGGTAATTAAAGTTTTTAATTTAGATTTTTGGCGTTGGATATAACACACATACAGCCAAGAAGTACAACGAAAAGTACAGCGTATAAACTTTTTAACAAAAAATGGAACCGACTTCAAAACCTTGAAAATCATTTTCTATTCTACTAGTTTTGAATTGAAGTCGGTGCCTCAGCACGAGCAATTTATTTTCAAGGTTTTTGAAGTCGGTTCCATTTTTTGTTAAAAAGTTTTTTTTTCATGTTTTTTAGTGATTTGTAGCCAAACTGAATCTAGCTCAATCACAGCATAGTTATATTATTATACAACAGATTACTTACCGGTACTTACGGTCTTCTTTATCAGGTCCAGTTCACCAAATGATACTTACTGAATGTAAATACTTGACTTGGTGTTAAAAATGCCAAATTCGCTATAGGTGTGCTTTAAAAATTAGAGGGTTGCCTTAGATTTCTCTAAGATTCCATCATCAGATCCTGAATTGGTGTCATGGGACCACCTCGGAAGTATGTCCTTCAGAACAAAATGAATTTTGAAATTCAGCCCACAATTGGCAGAGTTATCGCGTAACAAACACGCAAAAAAATACAGACGAATTGAGAACCTCCTCCTTTTTTGAAGTCGGTAGAAAAGAAAATCGGCCACGTGCACGCCACGCCAAGCATATGGTTCTGTAATTGTTTGACACAGGATGCGATAATTACAAACCATTCAATATTAAGTTTCGATCGACTATCTCTCTATCTTGCAAGGCGTACCTACATAGAGTACAACATATAAAAGAGTAGACATTTCCCATATCAAAAATTCCTTTCCTCGTTTGACTAAATGCGCCAAGGTGCTAAGCTAATAAAAATAGAGTAGAAATTATTAATGGATAGCGCCACTTTCTTCGTAACTTAATTTTTTGACTCAAACTGCTTATACAGGAAAAGTAGAAAAAAAACGTAAAAGGGATTTTATTATGTTTCTTTGGCGGCTTTCACCGCGCTTGACTCAGGGTCTGTATGACTACAATTTCTGTCAAGTTTTAGTTTTAATTTTATATACTTTCTACTGTTTTATTACATAGATAATTTTTTTACAGACTATTATTTCGCCAACGGAACCCTAAATTGAAAATTGTGTGTTACACACAGACCTGCTGCATTTTTAAACAACTTTGGACCAGAGTATTGGATAAAGTTATACAACGAGAGTACATATAATAATTAAAGGAACATACATCTCACTATTTAATGTGTTTATTTAAAAGGAACACTGAAACAAATGAGCATAATTCATAAATTTATAATTGTATCAACTGATGTAAATAAAATAACTATTGTTTATACTATGTTGTGAGTGCAGCCCACGGAGGTGACATTGGTTGTGGATTCTGAAGATAAGACATGACCACAGCAGAAATGGACAGCATGAAGGAGCTTACAATCTGAAATTAAAATTGAAAATATTAATTACATTCATGACTGTGCTAATTCCTTACAAAAGGTTGACATCTGAACTATTGATTGCAGATTATAAAGAGGCTGATTAAATATTGATCAAATAGAGATGTTGGGAGAGCAAGAACTTGTGAAAAAGTTTTCCCAAAGGATGACATGATGACAATAATACTAAGGGGCTGTTTCACCATCCATTGATGCTAATCAACCGACAATGTGATGCAGTCTCCGTCTATTCTAACAAAACAAATAGAGATGGCATCACATTTAACTGTCAGTTAACACTAATCAATGGATGGTGAAACAGCCCTTAAATGTTACACTTCAAGGTTATTAACTGTTAACTTAAAGAAAATAAACAAGGGCGCCACTTTTTCTGTTACAGTAAAAAAAATTATGTTAAATATGGCAATAATTCTGTTTTTTTTTTAATTTCTCACTTATTTTTCCATTGCCATACAAACTCTGGAAAATTAAATCTACACCAAATTTAATAGTTTCCTGCCAAAACAGTCAGGATGAAAGTCATAACCTGTTTAGTATCATCAGACACTCTGGAATTGGCGAAGCTGATACTGGAGCAGAACACAGCCGTCCACGCACACCACTTCAGACGCATCATCAGGCCACACATTGAGAAAACCATGCCTGAAATTAATTATTTTCCAAACTTAAAACTGGTGTACAAATTGCGCTCTGACGGTGTCCAATTGGTCTTCCAATGGATACCATCTCATGTTGGGGTGGGAGGCAAGTTGATAGAGTGGCTAAGTTAGCAGTAACGGATGGTTATGGTGCTGAGCTAATGCAATTAGCCAGGGAGAAGTGTTTTGCAAAATGGCAGGAAATGTTCAATATTGTATCCACAACTAAGGGCATTTGGTACGGCACCATAGAGAGTAAAATCTTCAAAGTACCCTGGTTTGATAATTCCAGCCTCCCCAGGGATCTTCTCGTGTGGGCTTTTCGTGTGCGGTCTGGTCACATTCCACTAAACAGTTTTTTGAATTTGATGAGAGTTGTGCAATCACCTTTGTGTATAGGTTGTAATAAGACTGTAGACCTAATTCACTTTCTTTTGGAATGTGATCAGAATAAGGACATCAGAGACAGGTATTTGGATGGTATGGGCTTGTTCAATGGAGGTGTAAATGTAATTCTGAGTCAACCGCTTTCAGAGAAAGCAATGCTGATTTACAGGTTCATTAGACAGGCCTTTGCACCCAGAGACGTGGCTTCAGTGCAACGGAGAGCGTAAAATTTGTAGTGTGGTGTATATAACTGAGGCTCCCCATGAGGCTGACATAGTCACATTTGGTGTACTAAAGCCTCGTTAAAATACTAGATTAAAAAAAAACAATGTTTGTGTATGAAGCTAATATAATTACCCACATATCAGCACTACTTCGAGAAAACCTTGTAGGTATCTTAAATCAATAACATAAAGTTCACCACCAGCTTTTTTAATAGTGACAATATACCTTAGGTACCCATGTTTGCAAAAAAATATAGCAACAACCTTGGACTGATACAATAGTATCTATCTAGAATGGATATCGCAAAAGTAAAGTGGAGGCTTAGGCCTGTTCCAAATTTCAAGTGGAACTTTAAGTCTTTACAAGAACAAGAAAACCTTGATACCCATCTACTTAATAAGTTTTTGAGTATTCTAAAGTGATGAACTCAAAATGTCATGAATTTTATCTTTACATGTAAAAGGTTTCTTTATTTGATTTTTATTGGAATGAACTTTGAGATAACAAGAACATTGCCTAACCGCTACTATGTAAATGAATTATTTGATACTAAAAGGTTCAGACTAAATTTAAGACTTAAAACTTACATGCTTTGCATATTGCAAGGGTTACGAGAAATTAGGGCATACATACCTAAAATGTTCATATAGTCTGTTGTAAGATCCTCTGCTGGGGCAGATGTGGGAGGCGGAGGTTTAAAGCGTCGCTCACGGTCCGCTCTTCGTGGGTCAGATGTCAACTGCATCTGAAATAAGTAACATGATCGCTTTATGATCTAGTTCCACTGAGTTGATAGACGTACGTGAGTTTAACAAAAACATGGAAGGTGATTTACCTTTTGTGATTTGAAAATTGGCCCACAAATAATTGAAATTTATGTCACACCGAATAATACCTAAAAACGTAGAGCTTGATAATTTATTGCTAGATGATAGCTAATTAAATTATATTTATGCAGCGAATGAACTCGCTTTTTTATCTAAAATGTCAAATTTATTAACTAAACGTCAAATGCTAAATGAATTAATGACATACGTCAGATGTCACCCCCCCCCCCCCCCCCATAATGTTGGTCAACTGATTTTGTTTTGGTCCAAAATGTACTACTGTACGATGTTTCGAAAAGCATGCAATGGCCCACATCAAGGTGAGGTAAAATAATTCCTACCTATACTGCAAGTTCTACGATCTGTTTTTCGTCATTTTAGCCTTTTCGGAACGTAATCGGGTTTTAATTATAGCCTAGAATTTTATTGAAAATGTATTTATTGTTTGAGGTAGTCTAGTCATTAATGGAATCCTTTGTATTTATTATAGTGGATCTTTTGACGATGATCTTTTTCTACATCATGCGGTCGTGAAATTAAATTGATGAAGTGGTCTGCGGGTCCATGTGGTTTTAGCGCCATCTAGTATTGAGTAGCAGTCTTCATGCAAGTAAAACATTATAGTGCCCAGATATGTAATCCAGTCACCTATACTTCGCTCTAAGTAAAATCAACATTAAATCAAATAAGCAATTTTTTGCATTAAAAATTAGGTACAAAATTTATCACCGCGACAGTAATTTTATAAAAAATAATATTTTAATAATTCTGTAAAAATCAGGCAAAAGTGCTGTAAGCCTATTTACTTAATAATTTACTAGTTTTATTTATGTTCTTTGTAAGACATGTAAAATTCACTTAATATTTTTAAAGGAACTTAAAACAGGCTTCATATTTTCAACAGTAAATAGTTATTTGTTATGCAAGGCTGGAAAGTAACTGTTTGGCACGAATGCTTATATTGAAAGCCGAGCAAGCGAAGGATTCATCAGTTTCAGGTTATGCTAGCTAGCTTATGCCAATGGCTTCTTCTATATCGCAGAATTCTCATCCCATGGAAATATAAAATAGGTACATCCACGTTCTTGTCTCCATAAAAAGAGGGAATTTCGAAGTCAAAGTAAAAAGTTCAGCTTTCTAGATCCGGGGTTTGGGTTGGACGTTGATAAGTGACTTAGCCAGTAATTTTTACATTTAACTAGCTGTTGCCCGCGGCTTCGCTCCCGTTGTATTTTTTTTTGTATTTTCTTCCATAAAAACCTTCTCATGACAGTAACGAACACAACAAAAAAAGAATTAGCGAAATCGGAACAATAGTTCCCGAGTTTTGCGCTTAGCAACACATTTTACGATTCATTTTTATTTATACAGATTATGCAAGTAGCTAAACCTACTTAAAATTAAAATAATCATTATGTACTTTATGTACATGTATGTAATTAATTGTGAATTTTTTCCCTCCAGTAGGTGCGTTCTGAATTTGACCACATATATATCTACCTATTTGTCGTCATTTTTTGTGAATAAAGACGATAATAACTTATGTAATAGAACAAAATGTAAAGAAATGTTATCTATTTTTTTGTTGGTATTAATAAATAACAACAATACTTATCTAATAACAAGAATGAAAACACTAACGCATTTATATTAATGAAATAATGACAAACCACGTTTCAGAACGTGTCATTGTGCTTTTTTTTCTCGGGTGTGTTTCCGAATCTCTTTTCATCATTTGATATCCTATTTTCTCCTTGTTTTTTTCTGTATTTTTTTGTAATTATAGACGCATTTGGAATAATTTCAGAAAACTGAAATGAGCTTTATTATTTTTTAAGAATAAAATAACAGATTAATTAACTGATTTAAATATTAATTCAACAATGTATGAAGAACTTTCTTTGTGAACACGTCAATATTCAACGCTTACTTTCTCAACCTATTATCTACCCGAAATGTAGGTATACAACAAATCGACACTATCGTACTTACCATAAAGATGATTCTAAAGCAATATTGTGGCCAGATACGAGGTTGTGAAAGTAAGTGGTCGATATGTGTTTTCAAGGCGGCACCCGTTCACGATAACGTTCGAATTTCAAAAACTCTTTCCAGCCAAGAGCATAAAAAGGGACTTTCCACGCAGATTTCGAAGGATAAAGACAGCTTTTTCGAGCTAGTGAGGTGAAAAGTTAATTAGGATAGTGGCATAAAAGTTAAGTAAGTATAGTTAAGGTATGTAAGGTAATATGTCTTTTTAACGCGCATTGAGACTTTTTGTACTTATTTTTGGTACTAATGTTATATCGGTTTAACAAAATATGTAATTTCCAATCATAATATTGGATTTAAAATGGTAATTATTTAAAATCCAATTACCAAATATTTGGCTTGAAAAATCTTTTTTTTTTCTGAATACAAATTAGACGTATTACGAAATAATCACTTGTGTTTTTATTTTATTTTATTTCCTGTTAGTTATATTATTTGTGGATTCAACTTGCGGGTCTAAAAACTGTATTATTGAAGCATATTTTGACACTAAATTTTCAGATAACATTTTTTCTCAAAAAAATGACCTATTTTAGGATAAGTATCCATTTTTTATACCATCTTTCGGAACCAAATTTTGATGGATTCGAAAATATAGGTTCTTAAAATTACACGTAAAAGCCAAAGCCATTTTAGAATTTTAATCAAAAAACTGTAGAATGACCAGGCTAATGTGTAAGATGTGTACGGGAAGTATCTATATAATCGTTTATACAAATATTATGTCAGTACGAGTAGTACCACGTAGCAAAGAAACCAAGGTCATCGGCTGGCGAAGGCCCAGGAGGGGGGGGGGGGCAACTTGATATTGAAAAAATTATGAATTGTAGGTAAAGTCGAGAGCCCATGAAGCTTTTCCCTTGTAGTAGGTACGAGCCTTACATCTACGGCGATTGTAATAACTTTGGTTTGGTTGCTTTACATTTGGCAACTTTTTAGAATCTCTGCCTCCCCTTAGCGACGCCCTTGAAAGGCACACCTACGCTATGTTGTAGGTAGGTTCTAGACGGTCTACCTAAAAGCGAGTAGGTAGGTATGCACATAGCAGCACATACTCCAATAAAAACACTTAACTACGAATTAAATAATGGTAAAAATATGCAAATAATCTCAATTAGTGTAACTGTTGTAAAAAAGGTAAAATTCCTTCGTGTTCGCAAAGCTATGGCCGCTATTGGTCAGAAATGGTCAGCGTGTAACGCCCACCGCCCGCGGCACGCTCACCTCACCCTGCCATTTACATGTGAAATCTAAAATAATAAACCATTTAAGCAACATACGTATGCTTGCTGTTAAGGGCGCACTAGAAACCTATTTATTTTAGGGGGATACCGACTGGATTAGTTTTAAATACTTACCTACATAGGTAGGTACTTATCTGATATTTTTCTACGCTGATATTTTTAAAATTTCGCTACGATTATTAATTAATTTATTTCAATTTTTCAAGATGTGAGTATTCTAAAAGGACATAACTGCAAAACTACCGCACAATAGATCCATAACTTTTGTCTAGTCTCTATTAAAAAAAAGATCACGTAGGTAAATCTGACGTAGAAGTTTTCAAAATGATGACAGCTCCTTTTTCTGGTGAAAAAGGCAAAGGAAACCATATCTATTCTGTGGTAGTGTTGGCGAATTCAGATTCTTTTTTGTATTTTTTAAATATGAAGAAATACAAATACAAATACACAAATACAAATATTTTATTCATATAAAATTGTACACGGTAATTATTATTTAAATATACAATAGGATATACCTACTAGGACATATAAACGTGTGCCTGAACTAGGATTCCCTGTGTTTCAGGCTTAATAGATCAAAAAGCTTATATTAAATATATAAATTATAATAAATATTTTCCCATGTTCAGGAGGCAAAACTCTTTCGATTCCTGTAGTAATTTACAGGTGTTCAAAAAATTAAATCTTGTCAATTAATGTCAATGTGTTTCAATTATAAAAGTCGAGAAATTCTTTTACACTATAAAAACAATTTACATTGAGCCATTTAGTAATTTCCTTTACAAATTTACTATATTCCATTTGTCTCAAGTCTGCTGAAATATTGTTGTATATAATACCTAATGCACATATATTATACGCATTTTTGCACGACAAGGAGGGTGGTATATATGCACTGTATATAGGTCCTTGTATTGAGCTCTCGGTTTATCTACAAAGACATCGGATCAGCTTCTTAAAAGTTCAGGGTGGTTTTTTTAACAAACTCATGCTTTTTTTATGTATATAGGTACACACATGGTAGGTAGTGGTAATGTATTCATCTTTTAAAAAAATGGTCTGCAACTATCTATGACCGAAATGTCAGCTATTGCACGAATGCACTTTTTTTGTCTAACAAATGCCCTAACTAACTAACTTTTTGTCTAGCAAATGTCTAACAAATTTAGTCGAGCGGCCCTTTTTAAAGCCAAACAGATCCAATTTTTGTTAGTTAGGTAGTTGCTTACGCCACTCGCTTTTCAAATTCAACAAAGTTTTTCCTCACTTTCGCAGATATGTAGGTAGGTAGGTACTTAAGTTACGTACAGGTTATTCAAAAATACCATTTTCACCTTAGCACCTCAAACAGGCAGGCAGGTTTTGCTATGAGAAATTAGTGAGCAAAATCGCATTTTTCTCACTCCGTGAGACAAAGTAACTTTTTTTTTTAAATGCTGAGTACAGTGTTGGGTCTACTCACTGAATTCCAAATATTTGAACTTTACTTTGATAAGTATCTCATTTCACTTCAACTCGAAAAAAGAGAGAGATAGGATCAAATGCGTTGATTGCAATCTTAAATTTCATTTTTGGTATTAAAAATATATCAATACTTAATAAATTATATGATAACAAAATATTTCCAACATGTAAATTTTCCCGATCTTTTAATAAAGTATGCAACATGCAACCTCGTTGCACGAAAGCCGCTTCTCTTGTTATTTTTTTTTTTATAAAAGAATTCCGTATACTGCCTCTACAGTTGGAATAAATATAAATTTGTTAAATTAAATGATTTTTTAACAATAAAATTCATATTTAAAGGTTTAATAACATTTATAATAAATTATACGTTTATTGTTCAACCTTTTTAATGACCCCAAGATGATGGATTTTTGCAGTATTAAAAAATAAGTGTGACATATAGTAAGAAGTTCTAAGTTCAAATTACAATGCATGTTATGAGTATAAGATTTGTATTGTATCTACTGGACACTTTGTTATGGTTTTAAATG
Source organism: Choristoneura fumiferana (assembly GCF_025370935.1). Taxonomy (NCBI): domain Eukaryota; kingdom Metazoa; phylum Arthropoda; class Insecta; order Lepidoptera; family Tortricidae; genus Choristoneura; species Choristoneura fumiferana. Next base: position 14,361,232 of record NC_133476.1, on the reverse strand, counting down.
TGATTATTATATTTGTTTCTTAATAATCGGATTATATTAAAAAAAAATGTGTTTGTTTTGTAAACAGGTAGGTAGATGTGGTTTTATTCTTATGTTACATTTAAATTATGTTCTCGCTGCTGAGGTGAAAAATTGTATGTGTCACACGAGACCAAAGTTTTTTTGCATCTCGTGTATTTTGAATCCCTTGCTGCTCTCAGGATTTTAACCTAGAATCACTCGCTGCCGCTTGTGATTCAATTATAGAATCCTTCGCTTACTCGGGATTCAAAATCAACACTCGCAAGAAAAAACAACTTTTCTCTCTTGTTGTAAAAATAACTATTTCAAGTGGGAAAAAATTGTGCTGGTTTTGACATTATAGACAGAGTAGGTACTATTTCCAGCTAAAGAGTTGCAAAAAATTAACTAGAACAGTATTTCATCTTGTCAACTAGTTGATAATTTGCTTTCGACTACAATTTTGTTTGCAGTAATAAGTAGATAGGTACACATATTTTTGTTATTTGTGAATAGAATTTTCTCTAGATAGTCGAGGGTTTAAGTGTCTCTGACTTTTCTAAAATTATTTAATAGGTAACTTCACTAGCTTAGTGCTCTATCCCAATTTTTTTTTTTACGTTTAATACACCCTTCATTAACGATATGACTAACTTAATTAGGTATTAACTTAAGTAGGTATAATTAAATGTTTAATTTAAATAGATGTGGTCAATATTGGCTCACCATGTCAAGAAATATAAGTTTATTCAACCATTTTCATGAAATAATCGGTTGAAGTGATCAACTCTATGATCTAGCAATTTATAAATTCCTTGAGTTAAAAGATAGGTTGATAATTAAATCGCAAATCTAAATAATGACATCATTAAAATACCGTATAACCTCACTAAGCCTCGAATGACTACATATGCTATTAAATCGTAATGGATTTGCTTCGGTCACAGTAAAGCTTATGTCCTGTTTGGAAAATTAGCATAGATACAACTAGAATAGAGTTGGTGAAATAAATAGGCACATATCCTTAGACCTAAAAAAAACATAAAGCGATTACAGTGTGTTTATGTTTGTATGCGTGCGTGTACGTGTGTTTGTGTATGTGTATGTGTGTAAGAGGGGAGGAGGGGGGCTTGTGTTGTAAAGAGATAATTTTAAAAGATTTTAAACAAGGTTTTCGGTCTCAGAATATGAAATTGTTATCAACCATTATTTACCACGATTCACCACTTTTTTGTATTAGCAAAGGGCTAGCTTGATGTCAAGAATCTTGCAGATAGATGTTGTTATATACGTACCTACGAGTGACTGCAATCAGTGCCCTGCTGCTGGCCATAGCTGATCTATATTAATTTAAATCGATGTGGATAAAGAATAAATATTATATTATAGAAGGCTTGCATGCTGATTAATTAGCTTGACTAAGGGATTGAAGCAGTATCAGCAAGTTACAATGTCTTGTACTTAGCTAAATAGGTACATTTAAGTTTATGCTGTACTTGTTTTAAATTCAGCATTAATTCTGATCTATCCGCAAGAAAATAATTATACCGTAATAAAAAAAAAATAACTCAACGGAAACATACTCGAAGACATGTAATCACCAGCGCGCGAGCCAAGCGTAACGCGGGCGGGTTGCAGGCGGGGACAATTAACTAATATGGCGGATTAATTAGCGACCTCCGGAACGGTCTTTAATACCTGCCGATGGAATCACGCGCAGCTGCGGCTATCTGCTGTTGAAACCACGTTTTCCACACATCACTGGCCATACTTTGCCGTTGCAACAGACACAGCGGACTTCGGTAAATGTGACAACATCCTGTCCTATGCAATTGCGGGGTTTGATGACGATTTTTATCATATTTTTGCAGTAAGCGTTACTATTTCATTGGATTATAATTAGGGGATAACACCCTAAAATTAGGTCCAACTTCATTTCGTGACATTTAAACTTATTTAACAATAGGTACACTCTGCTATCTCCGTGCCGTGCCTGCATCATATTCAGTCCTTTCTCGAACTCATTTTCCTGATTAGGCAGCTTGATTCCACAAAACTAATTATGTATTTATTTTGCTGCAATTTGTTTTTTTTTAATATGTATATATTTCGTTGGGTCTGATTCAGACACGATTGTTGCGAAATTAAGTCAAATTACGTGGTTGGGTCTAATTTTATTAGCGATTTGAGTTAATGCTCGTCATTACGTCGGTTGGGTAAAACAATGTTCGGGTGTTATAGGATATTTATTATTTAAATCGGCGTGGTATGAGAGCGGGTACGAGCGTTAAGTATAGACGAGAGCGGTTGGTAATTCGGTAATCAGTGGTTGCAAGTTCACGATGGGACAAGGTCACCGTTAAGTCCGCTCAACGAGATAATTTATCCTAAGCGTCGCTGGCGTCTCGATGGCGGTGCATAACTCGATGGTTCATCGTGATATTGACCCAATTCCTTGAATACCGTACGGATAAGGATATAACAGTATAGAGGAACGTCGTGCCTCGTGGAGGTAGGCACACACGTTTACTTAACCCATTGTGATTGCTTTAACCTTCCAAGCTCGTCAGCTTGTAAATAACTGACACTAACATTTTGAGCGATTGAGTGTGGGTTGTCTGTTGTTGTTGTTGTAATGTTTCAACAAGAAATACTATGATTGTTTGCCTATTGGTCGGTAAGGCTACTAGCAACGGCAAAATAACGTTCCTTCCATAAATAAGATTAAAATTCAAGTCACCCGTTACAACGAGGGTTGGCGCATACTTCATAACGTCTATTGAATTCCGAATTTGAGAAAAATGTGTCACGTGCTGGCTTGTCGTCGAGATCTAGCGGGGCGGAGTCTCTTTTGCGTCAAAGAGCCCTGGAGCGTCTAAGAAGCCCTAATTTCAGGGTGAGGGTCCTACTTCCGGAGCCTGCTGCTCAGCAAATTGCCGAAGAAAGGGTACCGTAGGCCGCTATTGTAAACCGATTCCAACGACAAAACATTGTTAACAATGTGTAGCCGATCAACTCTTTTGTGCCGTCGCGCACTCCTTAATTATGTGGAACAATGAAAGGGTCATATTTTCTATTTAATTTACAGAGGGTATATACAGAGTGACTATTTTTTGGTCAGAAGCTAAATGTCGCTGTTATAAAATTGTGTGTTGTGAATTTTTGGCTATGCATTTAACAGGATCCCTGTCCCATGAGGCATTGTGCGTCATGCGTGACTTTACTGGTACATCCATGAGGCACAAGTGTACGCACAAGAAAGAAAAGTAAGATTTTTTAATATACAAACAGACACTGCAAAGTACCTAAGTATAACGCGCAGGAATTACTTACGAACACTCACTGACATTATGTCACAAATAGTTACATATTTATTTATTTAAATGTCAGGAATGCAGCAAGTTGCAACTGTAGCACCCTGTAGCGAGAAGAGCGCATGTGGTGGCGGTGAGTTCAGCTCTATTGTTCCCTCATAAGCAGATTACTATAATCATTGCGCACGTAATGTGGTAAATGATAAGGTGTGCTCTAGTGCTCAAAACATATGCTTTTGAAACTCATTCGTTCCAGTAGGGCACCCTTGCAATCGCAACCTGTTTGGTTTTTAAACAACCCTAAAATTGATTTAGTTTCAGTCTAGGTTCTAGATTCAGAGAGTATTGGTAACCGCTTTTGTTAAAAAAAGCTAAATTATACATTCACTAGAGTCTAGCTTCTAGCTTAAAAATCGTTTCGTTGTTGGAGTTGATTATTTATACCTTAGGTACTGAAGAGATCTTGGAACGCTGTATTCAGTCGTTTGGAGAAACCATCGAATGGTCGAGCGCCTTTCTAATTGCGTAGCAGTACGCAACAAATATTATTAAGAAGTACTCAATCATAATTAAAGTAGATATAGTGTGAGTCGCAGTTTTACATAGATTTGCTTTTCTATTACTGTCTATTAATTAATAGGCAAGCAAAAGCATAATTCAACCATAAACCGAAGCAGACACTAATTAAGCCTAATTAGAATCACTGGTAATTCCGATAGCTCGGCTTCCTAGTAGTTTTCCCGTAGGTACTGTAGTATAACCTAGATTGCGAGGATCAATCGAGGATCGGCTCATTATGCAGCATCCACACAGGCACCGCGGTCTGTCATTACGGCAAATGGAGGCAAATTGCGCACATCTAACGCACTGCCGCCGCACGTCATGCCTGCTGCTGGTAAAAGCGTGAACTCGAAACGTTTCAGCCACGAAGCGTATGCTAATACGGGGACGCGGGAGAATGGCAATGGTTCGCATAATTCACTTTCTAGTGCTGTGTGCAAGTGGATGAAAGAGTGCCAACCTTATCGTACATATCTATTGAATACTAAGCTATTCTTTCTCAATTAGTTTCAGTAAACTTCAGTAAGCTAGGTGAGAAAGCGAGATAAATACAAACTTTTCCGACAAAATACGATGGGAAAACACTATTCAATACATTTATGATGTGAACAGGATCGCCTATACTCTCCATTATCAGGTCCTCCTTCCCACCCCCACCCAGGTGCTTTTTCTTAAAGAGCTTTTTGATTTTCCATAAAAGAAGGAAATAGTGAATTAAAAAAATATATATAAACAAACGTAACATAGCGAATTTCATAAAAAATAAAATGGAACCGATAAGGCTGTCTGTCAGCTCAGAATTAAATGTTATATAGGTTATAGCATGTTTGAAAATACCTACCGGAAATTAAGGTAGGTAGGTACTAAGATAGGCATACCGTAGTGAGTTAGAATAAGCAACAAACTATCCAGCGTTGGAAATCACATGTACTTATGTACACAGGTAAGTAGGTACGCGTTCTGCATGTTTGTGTGGTATGCAAGTAGGTGAAGGAAGATACATCAATTCGCATTTGTAAGAAGGCGAACGTCATTAGAATTGTCGTGAGTCGGTAATTTGCAGTAATTTGCGTAATAACCACAACCCTTGCACACTTTGCACAGGTCCCTTGGCAAGTGAGACCCGATTTCCAAATGGATTACTTAGTGCAGCGACAATTGTAGAGTTGTAGAGCTGTAATTAATAGTAGGCATTTGTTTAGTTTAGACGTCCATATTGCATATGCATCGTATTACTTTTAACCGACTTCAAAAAAAGGAGGAGGTAGATAACCTTCGGTTGTTTTTTTTTAAAATGTTTGTTACCTCATGCAGAACTCCGTCATTTATGAACCGATTTGAATTTTTTTTGCGTTCGTTTAGGAATGCCCTCAATTAGATCCCATACCCACCAAATTAGGATCTGATGATCGGATCATAAGCAAATCGAGGGAACTCTTTAAATATTGTAGGGACACCTATGGTAATTTGGATATATTTAGCAATAACTCGTGCATTTGCTCTTGAAAATCATAATTTGGTGAAGTGGAACTGATGATGAAGACCACATTTGACCAACCAGAGCTACTACTCAATAACAAGTACTTCACAGGTTGAATTCCAATTACTTTAACACAGTTGCTAAGCACTTTATGCTCGTCGTAATGCATATTATGGTAAAATGGAACGGGTGGTGAAGCACCAGGACTCCTCAATAATGAAAGTCTCTGCATCAGAAAAGCAATCTTTCGTAAAAGGTGTCGAGCAGTTGACATTAAACTAGTGTATCTTAGATTATTTACACTAAAAAGCGTAAAAAAAATATAACAAAAAATTGAACCGACTACAAAAACCATGAAAATAATTTTCTACCAGTCTGAAGTCGGTGCCTCAGCACGAGATAGCAAGAGTGATTGAAGTCTAAAATATCAGTACGTATGTAGGTGAAGTAGACGACTATAGGTCCCCTCCTGCTGGCTTGTGCTGAGGCACCGACTTCAGACTGGTAGAATATTATTTTCATGGTTTTTTGTAGTCAGTTAAATTTTTTGTTATAAGATTTTTTGATTTCCGTTTACTTTAAGAGAACATTTAACAGGTCAAATGAAGTTAATTTCTTGATTCGAATCTTATTGTTGAAGATATTATTAATTATGCGCGGTAAAATAGTGTACCTACAATATACTTAATTTATGATACTTTTTAACGTCTGCAAACAAGAATAGAGGGCACTTGGCAAGAACGGTCACTGTCCAAACGGTGACGTACCTACCGTACCTCAACTCTCAGGATGACGTGTTAACTTCGTTTGCAATCAATAGATGGCGTTGTGCAAGCGAACGTTGTCCTTTCAAATTGTTACCTAACCTTTTTCAAGCCAAACTCTGGCCTTTATTTATTGCGTTGCCATCGTAACAGAATCGTGTAAGTAAACGGTTGTCGTGATATATTTCAAAAATTGCACGGGCACACAGAACAATTAACACACGGGCATAATATACATGAGACGGCATTAAGCTATTTCTAATGCGGGCGGGGGCTAGTTAAATTAATATTTCAGTTGGTATGTAGGCAGGTAGGTACAGATGTGCTGCAAAAGGCCGCTTGTAGACGTCCTTTGTTTTCATCGGGACCGTTTTATTTTGCCGGACTTGCGGTTTTGTATGGCTTACAATGAATGTGTGTACTGTACCGTCAAGGGCAAAGATATCGACACGGCCAAAGTTGCAAAAATATGTATACACGGCCTTAATGTTAAGTGCATAAAGTCGTGTATACATATTTTTGTAATTTTGGCCGTGTCGATATCTTTGCCCCTGACTGTACCGATACAACACCAAAAAAACGGTCCGTTGTCCGGGGAAAACAACGGATGTCCACAAGCCGTCTGATGGCTTTCTATCGAGAAAATTCGGATTTCAATCGGAATACGACTAATATTATAAATGCGAAAGTTTGTAGGTAAGTCAGTTTGTTTGTTTGTTACTTCATCACGTCTAAACCGCTGAGCCGATTTAGATGAAATTCGGTATGCATACAGTTTGCGTCTCGAGGAAGGACATAGGATAGTTTTTATCCCGGAAAATTGCATAGTTCCCGCGGGATAGTGAAAGCCCAATTCTACGCGGACGGAGGCGCAGTAACGGCTAGTACTAGAACTAGAATATATCTAAGGTACTGAGATGGTGGCGTGGCTTATCTGGATCGCGCGTGATATAGATATATCGCTGCATTCTAAATGGGTAGTATTTTAAACGCACATCAAAAAAGACCTATTTTTATATGATTGCACAGCAAAACACTCCTCAAAATATTACGTAATAAACTGCAAATTATATTCGTGGCGTACCGCTATTTATCTTAAAGTAAAACATTTTTGTTTTTGCATGGCTAATAATGACTAACGCACATCATACCTTCTAACTCTTTTTTTTAATATAGATTCTATTTTTGCACATGAAATATATAATTACCAATCAATTTATTTTCAGAATGTATATACTTTTTACATAAGCAGCACTAGTAGAGGCCAAATTATTTCCTAATTAAATAAGGTTCTGGCGCTTCGCCGGCCGCTGCCGCGGTGCGCTTGCTTTGCTCGCTCGGCTCGCGCGTTGTGGTCGCAATTGTACCTAACGCTCCTTCTCGCTCCGCTCGTTGTCGTACCTAATTTTCCGGTGCCAAATTGACAGTAATAGTTATTTTGCTATTAGAATGAGTATCATCTACGCACGCTCTATTTAATTTGGTGTGGAGTCAGTATTTTTGCTGTGCAGTCAGTATTTTTAATGTGATTGTAGTATTTTTTTATAGTTTGTGTTGATGTATGTTTTCAAATTATCTGCAGTACTAGTTTTGCTAAACATTTAGTTTATTTGTATTTAAATAATTTAATTGATGTACAAAAGTATGTAAATGATGAGATGAAATTGGTAGACAATTATTTATTTGATGAGCAATTGATAATATTCCATTCCAAATCCAAATCGATCGACACCATGCCACACACACCAGCCATGCAACCAGCCATGGCACACACACCCTTGTGAATGTTTTTCAGATTTTTTTATTGTGGTTTGTACCGTGCCAAAGTTGTGAATTCATACATTTTGATTAAGAAATCTGATACCAAACCTTTACAGACGTGTTTAATCAAACGAATCAAACCGTCCGCTTATATTCCGGATTACCGAGTTAAAAAACTTTGCAAATATATTCACCGACTCCAAATTATTGCGAGCCTTAACAGATAAATTACCCGCATCACAGCGTAGATTAACAAGCGAAATGACATCAAATATGAAAATTATTTTTAATCGTGTCCAATTGGCGTGCAGGGCGACTGTAACAGACTAACCACTGGGTCGCGGCTACCCAAGCGTTGCCTTAATTAAACGGTAGCTCTGGAAACCGCTGTGACAGACCGTGGACACTCATCTAGCTATATTGACATACCTAAATACAACCGGCAGCTTTGTTCGACCTAATTGCCTGACCTTACTCAATCGTGAAGCCAGACCACATTCAGCGAATAAGTGACTATTTGGCTTCAATTCTATTGCTCACTTGTTTTTATAGTTTCATCACAGATTTCATGCCATTTTGCCGGGTTTTGTGCTAGCCTCACCCCACGGCTTTCCCGTATTTGGGTTTCATTTAGCTTTTTACGGAGTTTATGGTCGTTATTATTTCAGCATCTATTGTTAAATGTAATGATGCTCAAAATTAGCTGTCTCTAATTTTGCTAAGTTGCTACGATTTGTCTTTCGGTTATGATCATTGCCAATAACTTCAAGTCAATGGCAAAGTCAGTAGATATGTACCTATGCCTAACGAATGATTGCAGTAAAGTCAACTTACTTACTCTAATCTTTGCTGAAAATACTGATCTAGGTAATAACTATATATCAGTATCTTATAGCAGGTACATATTTTTCCCCCTACAACCGATGAAAAAACAATTTAAAAATAAAATCAAATGTTGTTGAAATTATCTTGCGAAAATTCAGAACATTCTAAGTTGTGTGTCGCAGTTACCTTATGGGTAAGGCCGCGAATTTTGACCAATTTGGACGTTTCAAATTTGGAACGCTGATAAAAAAAAACTGATAACACCTAGAGGTTTATTTTTTTTTTATTATATGACACGATATAAACTCTCAAGGTCGCAAATGAGATAATTGATTTAAACCCATTTAAAAAAATAATAAAAATATATTTCCGTCCAAAACGTAACGAAAATTGACTATTTTTTTTGACCATGAGTACTTAATACCTTATTATTTTCATGCTATTTAACTTCTCATGATCATGATTTTGTTTAAACAAATTTTATGATATAACGATAGTCCTACCGATTGCGGAATCATGATAATCAAATAATTTTCATGTTTTATATTTATTTCTTTTCACGTGCCAAAAAACCACGTTTTCGTTACGAATACTTAGGTGACGCTTAATTAAGCTACCTTTAACGCCAATTTCGGTAGAAATTTGTTTTTGTACACTGGCAACTAATACTCTAATAGGGCAACATCGATGAGATAAATAAATCTCATCAGTTTTGTTGACAAACAGCCATCAAAAGTGACGCGGCGGTTTTTTTTCGAAAAAACGTCGAAAGTGCTTGTTCGATTTTAAGGGTAAGTAGTGATTATTTTTAACTGGTTGTTTTTTCATACGATAGGGTAATCTTTTCCATGTAAGAGGCATGTGTTATTATGTTCAAAATGTCGTTATTCACCATGATAAACGATTTTTTGTATAAAATACGTTACACTTTCGTTACGATTACGTTACATTTTTACAAAATGCTACGTATTTTGTACATAACGTAACGAAAAAATGTGGTAAAGGGAAGTTCACACAGAAAAATCCTAACTTACACCAGTTTATTATTAGGTTTCAAATGACTGCACGCACAGTAAGTTAGTTAGATGGATATTTTGAAGTTAAATAAATTTTAATCTGTAGGTGCAGGGATCGGCACAAGAGAATTGTGGCGAGTTCTGTGTTCACGTCCTGCTACATGCATAGCGTATTTAAAGTGAGAGACAAACGGAGAGATTCATTAGTTCATTTGTTACCTAAACTTAATAATCATAATAATTTATTTCCAAAAACATCTTTTTACATTGTTCACTTAACTAAGATACTACTTCCTAAATTGGTAAAACCTGTGATTTAGGGTTTTGGCCATTTCTTTGAGGTATTTAATAGCTTGTACAGTCGAAGTCACAAGCATGCTCACAACTAGGTGGTAGGACCTTGTGCAAGGTCCGCCCGGATTGCTACCACCATCTTCCTCGCTAATCCTGCCGTGAAGCAGCAGTGCTTGCACTGTTGTGTTTCAGCGTGGTGAGTAAGACAGCCGGTGAAATTACTGGTACGTGAGGTATCCCATCATAGGCCTCTAGGTTGGCAACGCGTCTGCAATACCCCTGGCGTTGCAGATTTTTATGGGCGGTGGTGATCTCTTACTCATTTGATCGTTTGCCATCCAGTCGAATAAAAAAAAACCACATCCAAATTCGTTATGCTTATAAATGTGCACCTTATTGTCAGTGTTAGAGAGGCATGTAAAGATACACTTTTGGAAAGATGTTCGTCAACTAGAGGGTACTTCTACTTCCCCATTCTCATGTTTAGCTCTATAGATCTCATATAGGACAGATTTAAGATCAGTATCGTCAGAAAGTTCTAGTAAAACTAAAAACTTCACTTTATTATATGACATGTATTTTTTTTCATACATACGTTATCTAATGGGAATTTTTACCAGTTTGATCTAGGCTTTATAAAAAATTGCGTTACGTTTTATGGTAACGCCACGTATTTTTTTTATGTTATTTCTATGTCACATTGGTTAAAATTCGCGGCCTTACCCTTATATGATTGTTTCTAATAAGAACAAAAGCCAATTCGCTTTTAATTTTACTTTCATGACTAGGTACAAATCGCGTTTCTGTAGTTATAAAAGCTACTGTAGTTTAATATTTCAGTCCACTTACATACAGCAATTTAGCGCATTAAGCCACTATCGGGGTGTAATTACGTACATACAGTTGGAACAATACGAAATAATAAAAGCGGATCGGGCGTAAGCCATTTGCATTTCCGCCAGGAGTTGCAACATTGCAGGTGCTTTTCCTTTCTGTCGCAGGCAGCAGCGCGAAGGGCAGACAGAGAGGGAGGAGCGTGGCCTCCGTGGTGTTCCCGTGCCTCATACTTACTAAATGATTATTTTGATTACGTTTAATTTGCATACGGCCGGTGCAGCGTTCGCCCCAGGCCAACCGACGCCGTAACGACCCCGGTACTTTTCTGTAATGTTTTCGCCATTTTCAACAAAATTCCTCACAAATCGTATAATTTTAGGCTTTATCATGGTTATTACGAAGAAGCGCCCGTAGTCCTCGAACCACCATAATAGGCCAGTCGATGCTCAAATTCATGATAACTACGAGTAGGTAATCAACATAGAACCTGCCCCGACAGGCTTAATAGCCCGTTCTTCAATCATTGGTAATATCAGACTCTTAAAAGTTCGTAGGTAGCTGGCTGACGAGTCAGATGGGTTGAACCCTGTATTTAATCTAAGGACACTTGGTTTCTCGTTATAAAGAAGTACCTATCATCAGCAAATGGCACACAGCTATTTATGCAGAAATGTAATTACAGTTAGTTTATTACACGGATGCGAGAAAACTAGATATTATCTTAAGAAATATTTCCAGCACAGAAATTCTGAAAGGAAAATATTTTACTTGTTTTTTTTTAATATGAATTTTCAATTTTTGGTCCTTCGAGCCGTACGTTGGTAGTTGTGTTGTGAACTGCGTGCTACCGTGCAGCGCGCGCGCATTGGATCCGCTCGGCCCAATCGGCGCTGGCCACGCCCACGCGACGTCAAACTATGCGATGAGAACCTGCAGGCTTAACGAAGATGAATCAACGTGCCCTTATGTGAGATTAGAATACCTAACTCAAGTCATATAACAAAGCTACTCATACGTTTATGCATAAGTAATACACATAACGCGGCTGTTTACAAATCAAAACATTTATTTGTCTAAAGAAGGTATAAACTAAGCTTTTTTATATAAGTACCAACCTATACATAAATTACAAACAACCTCTTATTATCTAAAAACAGGCTGTGGAATAATATTTAATAACTTTGAGTTTAGTTGACGTAAACTACATAATAATAATAATATTTTACTACGCCAAAATTTTGACATTATTAACAGCTAACACACACACACGCACAAAGAAAAAAAGGTCTGCGAATTAGCCCGAAACGTGAGTTATCCGGTACAATATCATTTAATAAAAGATGTAGTAATAATAGTGTATATAAGTACAAACTTACAAGTCCAAGAGAACTGCAACAAAAATCGCCCAAGTTGCATTACATTGCGAGGCCGTAAAGTCATTTGTAGTGGTCCATGGAGCGCCGCAATGAAATGCAACTTGCATGATTTTTCTTGCAGGTCTAAACTGGACTTAAGGATTAGTGTTGATACCAACAGAAATAACTTTGTTGCTTTGCGGAGGTGCATATCAATGAACTAAAAATAATCACTTTGCTTACTAGGTATAGCTAACTGCTGCTATTTGATATAACTTAACCAGTATTACGAACTGTCACTGCATATTAGAGGAGGGCAATAAGTAATTATACGAATTAAATTCGGGTTTTGTTCCGCGTACATTGATTTTACCGAAGCTCGATATTTCGGCACAGTTGCATGCGCCATTATCACGAGACAACAAAACGCGAATTTAATTCATAAAATTAAGTAATGACCGCGATAGTCTAAAATATTGTGTAGTCAATAAGTAATTCTAATAGTAAATTTTTCAGGTGGTAGGTCCTTGTGCAAGGTCCGCCCGGATTGCTACCACCATCTTGCTCGCTAATCCTGCCGTGAAGCAGCAGTGTTTACACAGCCAGTGAAATTACTGCCACTTGAGGTATCCCATCTTAGGCCTCTAGGTTGGCAACGCATCTGCAATACCCCTGGTGTTGCAGATGTTTATGGGCGGTGGTGATCTCTTACCATCAGGAGATCCACTTGCTCGTTTGCCATCCAGTCGAATAAAAAAAAACTCGATTCACCTACATCCAAGGACTTAGGTCCACCATCATCGAATATATGATTGGGCACAATGGGCCCATCGCTGTGGGCCATGGTCCGATTGAGCTTTTCAACGCCACTCGACATCCGGGACATTCCAGACTTAATGGCATAATCGTGCCCAGCGGCTTGGCATTCGTTGGACGTACCTGCTTAGCGTAGGCAAAGATGGCGTGTTCAAGGGTTCTTCAATGTTTCAGGCCACAATAAGTTGCTGTTCAAAAATAATTTTAAATAAATGTCCTTTTTGTAGAAATATCTAATTTCAAATCGAATCTACCACTGAAAGACTGATTATCTACCTGCCACTACTTACCTACCACTAATTTGATCCAAACCTATTCTACTAATCCAATTCAATTCAAATTTTATTGCATTTCACATTGTAGGTATAGGTTCTTACGAGTAAGATTAGGTCAATACAGAGTCAAACGTGAACCCTGTAAGGGCACAGTAATGGCACAACAATCGAAGTGCATGTGTAATTTTATGAATAATTAGAGTTATAATTTTATTATAGTATTAATAACAATAATAGTACACTCCTGGCAGTAGAAACAATAATAATATGAAATAAAATTGGAAATGTAAGAATTAACAATGAAAAATAATAATGAATTAAAATTGGAAAATGTCAGAATTTAATTTTCATTTAAGATTTCCTGAACATAATAAATGAGATTTCTCAATTAAAAAATCATTTAGGCGGCTTTTAAATCTTTTTATATTGGTCTCCTCTTGTATTTCTTAGGGTACCTATCTTGTTGAATATTTTAATTGACATGGCAAAGGGACCAGCATGAAACATTTTTAACTTAGAAGCAGGGGTGGCTAGTCTATTTTTTGGCGTAGATTCAACGGGCGAGTGTATTGCGGGAATAGTGACATATTATTTTTAAAAACTGCCCACTTCCAGAATATACATTGATGCTAGAGTTAGGAGTTTCTGTTCTTTAAAGTGATTCTTGCAGCTTGTCATGTTATTTATATTTACAAGAATTCTTAGACAGCGTTTCTAAAGTCTGAAAAGTTTCAACGCATGTGAACTGTTTTCCCATAAAGCTATGCCATACTGTAACCATGCGTGTGCATACGCATAATAAGCACACGTAGCCGTTTTTTTATTTGTACACTTCTAAAGTTCATACAAAGTATAGGTGAAGTGAAACGGCTTAGTTTTGCGGATATAGCATTTAAGTATGTGTTCTTTCCAGTTTATAGGGGATATAGGGTAAAAGTATTCACCAATTCCAATGCACTATTTTGGAATGTATAATGTAGAACTAAACTACGTTTTTGTTAGGGTCTGAACTGCATAAAATTGTGATCGTTTAGCCAAGCTACAATATTTGAAAGGATTGAAGTTAAGGAATTATTTAAATTATGTTCATCTTGGCACGGTATTAGGAGGTTGCTAAAGAAGGAAACAGCGCAACTTCTCGGATTATATTTTTATTTATTTCGCACCAATTATTTTTGTTAACATTGGCTTTCAATACTGACGTGTTCTAAATCAAAATCATATTTTTTCACAGACAATACATTAACACTAATTTTCTATCTTATTGGCTGCCAGTCAGCCAGAATGTATTGTTTGTCATAAATCTTTTTTTCTCTGAGTCCAATAATTGTTCAGAAATTGTTATAAAACATTTATCTAACCTAACCTGTTTTGTATAGGATGCAGGTGGTAGGACCTTGTGCAAGGTCCGCCCGGATTGCTACCACCATCTTGCTCGCTAATCCTGCCGTGAAGCAGCAGTGCAGAAAAAATACAGTTACAGTGGGAAAAAGTATGACAAATAATAATTCCGAAAAACTTACATTATGATTTGGGAAAATTACTTATGTAAAGTGGGGCGCGCCAACCCCATATGCTCCATACTGCCCGTATGTGTTAAATACTTGTGATCGAATTTTTCTGCCTACGGCTGAGTTCCAAATAGCTCATTCCCATTTTTCTCCGAATATGCTAGTAGATTATGTGTTATAGTTTCTAAACGAGCTGTCACTTTGAAAAAAGTAAGTTTTGACAGCCCCACTTGAGCACATCCGGTCCCTCCTAGACGACACGCATTAACATGTAAATCACAAGAAAATTAAGAAAATAAAACAACATCTTCAAGGAACACTATCTTTTATTAAAAACACTACATGGCGCAGCCGAACGGAGCAAAAGAACCAAAGATTAATTCCGATTAAGAAAGATAACCTCAACTCAAGCTTCAACTCAAGCCACGCGCTTTGTTTTGTCTTCCAAGAAGAATGTCGGACGAAGATTCAGGAAAGCTCGATGTCAAAGTAGACAGCATGGGGGCAGTGGAATACAAAATGCCGCAAGGTCTCAACCTTGATGACATTGATAATAGTTGGCCGCGCTGGCAACGGTTTAAGTTGTCATTTAAAAATTTTTTGCTAGCGGCAGGTCTAGAAAAACTATCAGAAGCACGGAAAGCGGCGATTTTAATTAATTGCATTGGGCAGCAGGCACAAGAGCTTTACTATAATGTCCTGAAAACGGAAGAAAGTGATAAAAAATTGGAAGAGGTCATCAACGTTTTCGACGAATATTTTAAACCAAAGCAAAACGAAGTCATTAATACTTACAACTTGAACAAAAGAAATCAAGAAGACGGGGAACCCTTTGATGTATATTATACAGTTATTAGAAAGTTAGCAGAGAACTGCAACTTTGGTGAGCAAAAAGACAGAATCTTAAGGGACAAGATCGTCATTGGTGTACGGGATCAACGGATTCAACAGAAACTACTGGAGGTAAAGGAGCTGAAATTGGAACAAGCGGTGGATATCTGCCGGTCTGCAGAGCTTTCCAGAGAATTTGTGAAGACACTGAACAACCCGGAGGTACATGCAGTGCAGCCCATGACAATGGGACAGCAAGGACAACATGCTAGTAAAGCTAAGTGTTATAATAATAATAATTATAAAGCTAACCAGTCTCATCTATCAAATAATATAAATAGGGATGTACAGTACAACAGATTTTTTTACAATTGCAAAAAATGTAACACCGAGCATGGACCGAGGCAGTGTCCTGCCTATGGTAAAACTTGCTCTAGGTGTAATCGAATGAATCATTTCAGTGTGGGTTGTACTTTCATGAAAAATCGGGTCCATTGTGTGAACAACACCATTAGTGATGCGGCCTGTAATAATGTACATGACTTGTGACTAGTCCATTCAATAAATTTTAGCAATAGTGAGTGGACTGAAAAT
This sequence comes from Choristoneura fumiferana, assembly GCF_025370935.1. Taxonomy (NCBI): domain Eukaryota; kingdom Metazoa; phylum Arthropoda; class Insecta; order Lepidoptera; family Tortricidae; genus Choristoneura; species Choristoneura fumiferana. The sequence continues at coordinate 14,344,998 of NC_133476.1, read as the reverse complement.
TTAAGAGTAGAAAATAAAAAAGTTAATTTTAAGTGTGACACAGGGGCCCAGATTAATGTGGTCAGTTTAGGTACTTTAAAAAAAATTGTCGATGATGATCCTAACATTAAAATGACTGAGACAAAAACCATAATAGAAGTCTTTGGAGGTGGGAAATTGATTCCAGTAGGCAAGGTCACATTAAAAGTATTTAATAATAATAATAATAAAAACTGTGAAGGTATTAATACTGAATTTTTAATTATTAAAGAAAGTGTCAGACCAATTTTGGGATTAACTTCATTGATAAGACTGAATCTATTAAATAATACAAATATTGATACTGTAAACACCAAATCAGTAGAAGATAATTTTAACATTAAAAATAAAGACTGTATTATTAATAAGAACATTGAACTATTCCAGGGTGTTGGGGAGTTCAGTAACCCACTGCATCTACGCATTCGACCTGGTGTAGAGCCAATGGTGAGGCCCCCGCGCAGAGTGCCAAATGCGCTTATGACGCGCCTCTCAGAAAAGCTGGAAGCTTTGGTGAAGCATGAAGTCATAGCTAAGGTAGATCACCCTAATAGTTTTGTGAGTAACTTGGTAATCATTGAAAAGAAAGATGGATCACTTAGAATATGCTTAGATCCCAAGGATTTAAATAATGTTTTAATCAGAGAATATCATCTCATTCCCACCTTAGATGAAATTATTTCAAAATTATCTAACAAAAATATCTTCTCTGTTTTGGATCTATCTGATGGGTTCTACAATATTAGATTAGATGAGGATTCCAGTAACTTGTGCACTTTCAATAGCCCCTTCGGGTGCTATAAATTCCTTAGATGTCCTTTTGGGATCTCAGTCGCCCCTGAGGTCTTCCAAAAATATAGTGAAACTGCCTTTGGGGACATACCGGGCGTTATTGTATATTGTGATGATTTATTAATATGTGGAGAGACTGAAGAAGAGCATGATGCGATATTAAATCAAGTTTTTCAACGAGCCAAAATACATAATGTCCGCTTTAACAAAAACAAATTTCAATACAAATTAAAAGAAGTAAAATATTTTGGCCATATTTTCTCAGAAAAAGGCATGAAAATTGACCCTGAGAGAGTAAATGCCATAATAAATATAAAAAGCCCCAATAATAAAAAAGAATTGCAAATTTTTCTTGGAATGGTAAACTACCTAAGAAAATTTATACCACACTTGGCTAATATTGCTTCACCGCTACAGTTGTTGTTAAAGAAAAATGTTGGTTGGCTTTGGACAGAAGTTCATGAAAATGTTTTTACTAATATTAAGACTAAAATAAGCTCAGCTCCAATATTGCAAAACTTTGACAATAAGTTGCCCATAACCATACAGTGTGATGCGTCCAAAGACGGCCTTGGGTGCTGCTTGATGCAACAAGGCAAGCCAGTCTGCTTTGCGTCACGAAGCCTTACGCCACCTGAATGTAACTTTT